>NC_087256.1:6452500-6722500 GCF_037042905.1 Lytechinus pictus | reverse complement strand
ACTGATGCAAGTCAAGACTCTCCATAAAGTTGGCTGGCAGTGAGAATGTACTCAATTTGGTGTCCGGATGAAGATAGATTGTTCCTGTTGGATTATTAATTTCGACACCTTTGCCGAAAATGTCGATCGCACTTGATCTATTACTGTTTGATGAGCAGCGCCCATTATTTACGGTTTTCTGATCATTCAACTTCTTCAAGTGGAAGTGAGGTGACCAGCTCTGACACTCCGTTTCATAAAGACTTCAATTATGGTAACTTTGCCACCTATCAGTGAAACCTTGATTTTGATTGGCTGCTTAGCCCTTTCATCTTGGTATTTATTTCAAAAGAAATGAAAAATACTTATCAAAATAAAAGTTCAACAATTCAATTTATTCATCTTTAATATATTATCTGGCTGTACTTAATTAGTATTATTGATTAAATATTGTTGAATATTAAGCTTGCAAGTGAACAGAATATTACCAAGATTGTTGAATTTGGTGTACTTTTTTAACCCCGTGATTATTTTGTGACCGAATTCAGTCCATATCCTTAATGGTATTTTTAATACTTTATTAAATACTTGTATAATAGTATCAGCATTATTTCTGATACTATACGTATTAGCAGAAAGTAATATAAATATTGAACAAGTATATGATCTTCTGAAACTGATGTCAGCGAGGAATGAAACGGCGGTAAAGGTTAAAAGCAGCCCGTAGGTGAATTTCTAGTGAGAGAACGTCGAAAATATTCAAAATGGCGAGGGAGGGGGGGGGGGGGTGGAGGGCGAAGTGTGAAAAGAGATTTTGTTGCTGTTAACTCGAGGAATGGGATTTAGCGAATAGTGCCTAAAATTGTGAATATTTTAGATGTGTGACGATATTCCGGCTCCCACTCTCGGTGCGGACGGAAAGTACACTCGAGGTCCTCTTGAAAGATTTATTCTGCATTTATGATGCTTGAAATATGGCTTCAGCATTGAAACTATTACAGGTTGCTCAATCCTTCCATAGTCGCAATATCGAATAGTTTGGGTCTAAACGAGGGGAAATTCGTATGGATACTTGCATCTTGATTTTAGACATTATTCATGTCATTTGTCGTTATTTGTTTTATGCTGCCAGTTTAATCAACGTATTACCCTCCCGATCAACAACATATATGTTTATGCCCTTTTGTATATATCGTCATGGTATAGCCGTATTGTTTGGCTATAAATATATGAAATGAAAATATGAAAATGAAAAATTAAGACTACTATAGGAAGACTAGATTATGCCTCCATCTCCCAAGTAAAACGATGGACACAGACCTTTTCCGTGCTTGAAATCTGGACACCTGTATAAAGATTGGTAAACAATAACGAATTCGGGTATATGATATAGGCCCTTCCCATTATGATGCACAGGGGCGGTGGGGGGGGGGGCAAAGAATATGTGAAGAGGTCAAGAACATCTATGCGAAGAAGTGAAGCTAACACTTTGGGTTGGTTTTTCTTTAACAAAGGTAGGTTTGAAAAGATTCGGAGAAGGGGGCAACTGCCCCCCCCCCCCCTCCCGGTTGCTCACGTTCATCATTAATGTCCAATGTGTCGGGCACTGAGAAAAATCCAGAGGATACGTCGAATAAAAAATCTTAAGTAAAAACTTTTTTCAACTAGTCTGAACGGGCTCATTAGGTATCAGGCGAAGGTCTCGGGGCAAGTGAATAGGTGGTTTGGGATTTACTAATGAGCAATTGTCCAGTAATCGAGCTCCTTGTTCCTAGTGTATTCGACATCCTTTCGAAACGGACACTTACCCTTCGATCTGCAGACCTTTGACCGAAAGAAACAATATGGAGTGAAAATGTTTTTAATTTTGAGCCACTTGAGATTCTTGTCTTGCTGTGGTGTCCGATTGGAGGACCGAAACTATTTCAATCGTGGTCCTCAAAAATTACAACAACACTGAAAAACGAATAATGTAGAAAAAATCCGCCTGTTATCCTGCCGAATCCATCACGTTTTCGTGTAGACTTGGCCTATATATACTTGTACTTGAATATATACACATAGCGGGCACATAGCCAATATATTGTACAAATAATGACCGTAAAAATTGAGTTTTGGGGCTGGAACGAGAAGAAAATACATATTCTTTTTTGTTGTCACATCTTATTAAAAATAGATAGGCCTAAAAACTCGTCAAAGCTGACATGATACAATGGAGCTACCTATATCTTCAACATTTAGGCCTATGTTCGCGCATGGACCTATTACATGGTTCGCGATAGGGAAATAAGCTTGAAGTACCTTTTTCAACGGTGGAGCCTACGTCTTCGGGGACAATTTCAGAGAAGTTTGAACAGGGTGTCAGGTCTTGATGTCTTCGGGGAGACATTCCATTGAGTGATGTGCTGTATAGAATGACCATGTCCTTCCATCTCAGATTCAACTCCGGACCTTGGTGAAGTTTATTTGTGACCAGGTCCAAACTAACGGACCCACGTGACACTTCAATCCGTCCATTCTTCAACCCATTCACCCCATCTTTGCATTGAAGTGGACCATCGTTAGTCCCATTGAGGAGTGCGTGCATTACCTCACTATCATTATTACTCCCTTTGTGTTGCCATTATCGCCAATGCGCTTTTGAATTGCAGGGCTTCTATGCAGTCTTTGTTCGGCCTGTGCATGTTGTGATTATCGTTTGTGTTGCATGGGCGCACTGGGTAAAAGCTAGGTCCATAGTAAAAGAGGGGGGACATTTGTAGTGTGGAAGGGGGGAAACTTGGTGCTAACACTAGCACATTTACACACACACACAAACACGAGGACTCCCCATTCATTCTGCTGGACACCAGATACTTGGCAGCTCAGCCCGACGAACACCCGTTAAAACCATCGCTCGAACTCTCCGCTTTACTCCTGTTGGATTTCTTTCTACTGCACAATCATTACTTTGATTTTACCGCATTTATTCATATTCTTGCAACTTATGTCTCTTTTTTGGAATTGACCAACCTGGGAATGTGTAATCTGGAAAAGTCAGCTCAACTTTAGCAGAAGGTGTCGTGGTTTGGATATTTCCGTCTTCTATAGTCTTCCGTGGATGTCTGTACAGTCAGTCCGCAAGCCCTGAAAAAGTAGCTTCTTTTATCCAAGTGATATTCATGACAAGAGGGTTTTTGCATAGTTAATGAGCTTGGTGCGAACCAAAACCCCTCTTTTTATTCGGCCATTGCTGCTCTAAATATCGACTAAATTTCATGTTTTTGGTATCTTTGTAAAGAAGAAGAATCATTCTTTTAGGTCATGTGTTTGGATTTTTAAAAGAATGTTGTAATATAGGAAAAACTTTTGATCTAAAACATGAAACAAAATATTTTTTTTCATGCAACAAAAGTTGTTGTTTTCACACTTAATTTCTGTTTGGGCACAAATGATTTTTAAATCATGATAAAGCTGAAGATCTAAGCTTTAATATGATATAATTTTTATAAGAAGATGTATTTTAGATGGGTCAGCAGCCAGCTTTTCATAGGCCAAGTACATTTTGCAGCTCAAAAACAAGAATACTGCGCTCTGATTGGTTATAGACTCCACACACCCACGCAAATTCCAATGTTCCCCACACTGGGCCTCTGCAAGGTCACACTCATCATGTGGTAATCTCTTCAAATTACCCGCGCCTGTTTGTTTTGAAAACAGTATTCAGCCAATCAGAACTCTGGATTTTATGTTACTCAGAAATTTCAGAAATCTCGTCTTGCATCTTGATGGAAATAACTGGCTGCTGACCCATCTAAAAGATGCCACATATCAAGAGTGACATTGTAAGAAAGTATAGAGTTTGAGCTTTCTGATGATATAAATAATGTTGGTGCCTAAAACACAAAATGTTGCACAATTTGCAAGTGAAAACAGAGGAAGAAAATTCTGTTTGATGCATCTTTTCAGGTAAAAAATTCACTTATTTATCAAAATATTTCATTCAAAAGAAATGACCAATATAAAAGGGTAACATTTACTCTTGCCCATGGTACAAAAATAATCAATATTACTCAAGAAGAAAGTGGTTAAATTCTTTGAGAAAGAAAGTCTCACAATTCACGAGATTTTGCAGGGACATGAATTCAGCCACGAGAGGACTTGGATAAATCTTGCTCATTTGCTCATTAACTCAGGGGCTTGCGGACTGACTGCGTTGATTGATTGACAAAAGCATAAGGGAAAGTGTTGTGGAGATGACTTCTTGAGTACGCCCATCTCATCCAACAAGTCGCATTGGTGATCGGTGGTGTCGATGATCATGACTACCCTTCGGATTTCTTTTGACTGCGAACTTGAAGCCATGAAATGAATGGAAAACTTGAATTTCATTTTTTCAGAGAGTGGTTTTATTCTGCCTTAATCAAAAGGTGTATTTTGACGCCATAAAAAACTGACTGTGATTTGATACACTGAATAAGTATTAAAATCCATCTTGTGGAACTTTTGACTATTTCACGGAGGCTTATAAATAAGCCCAATCAATAACTATTAATGAGGTATGGTATATAAATTCTCCATATTGATTAACTGATTTTAATCAGGTAGCGTTTGGCAATTATACATGTGATTGTTATGGTTAGTAAAACATTACAAATAAGAAAAAAAAGCAACTTACAGTGTTCAACTTTGATTCATAACTTTGGTAGAATGTTCGTGTTTCGTCCCATGGAAGTTCCTTTGACTTGGTAAAGCATTTTCTGTACATTATTTTATCCATTTAGCGGAGGGAGAACATTTTTTTCCATTCTCTTACACCTGCCAAAGCTATATGTAGTCTTTTCCAAAATAACTCGCTATGATAAAAGCTTCCCCCAAAACAATCACCAAAAATAAAACAGATATATTAGGTCTAAAGTAGGCCTATAGACACTTGCAGAATTACCAGTGCATTCCTTAATTAAATGGAGAAGGTCCGGACGTTGTTATTGTTGTTATTATTGATATGGAAAAGCTGTGATATACTACCACAAAAAAAGCACCAAACAATGATACCAGAACACTGGTATATTCTCTTTCACCAAAATAATACAGTTGAAATAAGGTTACAACGCATTTTAATACCTCATCTCACATATACCAAGATTGTGTATTTTGCGAGGGAGTGAAGAGGGCGAGATGATATAGGCATAAATACGGTTGAAAGAAATTATAATACATAGAGAAAATTCATGAATTTACATTGTTTGGACTTCAGTATTAATATGTTCGGGCTATATAGGACTGGAGAGGGGGGGGGGTCGAATGTGACTTCGCCTCCTCTCATACATACACTTTGAGAAGCATCCGGACCATCGAAAATTGTGTGTCAATCAAATATTTTACTTCAGCTCTTTGAATTCGAGGTTGAATGAATATTCTGAGGAAATGTTGAATTCATATGTGATGGGGGAGGGGAGGGAAAGAAAAATCCAAACAATATTGCGGATAGGAGGATGCAATGACGCAGAAGTAAAGCTTTAGCACTTCACCCTCAGCGGGAAATGTCCGTATTGTTATTCTTGCCACAATTTGTGTGATTGTTTGCTCCGGTCGCGTTTTGAGCAAAGGTTTCTTTTATTAAAATTTCATCAAATTCATGTTGGCAACACATCACATCAGGCAGATGAAGGAAGAAGGTTAGGAGAGGGAGCGAAGAAGGGGCGAGGTGGAAGGGGGATTAAAAAGTATTTCGAGTAGGCCTATATAGTGGAAGATTTTCGGTAAACAATGAAATATAAGACTACAAGTAAGAATTTCAATGATGTATAGATCTATCATTTTGTTTAATATCACTATCAAAAGTTACAGTACACGTCACGATGTTCATGATGTTTATTGGCCTAATATTCAGTTTTGTAAAAATGCAAGTTTTGCATACAGGATGATGTGATGAATAGCACAAGTTAAATTATAAATTGTCGCGAAGTTGGCCCCGATAATCGTTTTGATAGACAGATAGTGAGCGTTTGATGAGAAACCAGCTACATGACTATAATATAAGAAACGTGTACCATGGATAGCACCTCGGAATATTGGAGATATCGATATGAAATTATGTGCGGAGTGACGTTGGGAGCTACTGTAACGGGGGGGGGGGGGGGGCAAACTCTCCCAATTCGACTCCGCCCCGAGGTAATGAGGGAGCATTGTGTGCCGGATTGTGTGTCTGCCTGTGACGCTGATGGATGGGCTCGACACACAATACAAGCACAACCTGAATGCACCCAATAAAATCAAACCAATATAAACTCATACCATCACTATAAAAAGGCACCTCAAAAACTCAAACTTGCTAAGGAATTTGTGGAGGGATGATAAGAGAGAGGGAGAGATGATAAGAGAGAGGGAGAGATGTAGAGAGAAAGAGGGGGAGAGAGAGAGGAAGGGGGTGAGTGAGGGGGAGAGAGCTAACTGAAAATTAGGTGGAGGATATATGGGATATGGCGAAGTTTGTTAGATAGGATAGAGAAAAAGGTAAACATTTCATCAACAACAACAAAAGATTAGTGTGTTCAAACTTGATATTGCAGGAAAGGTCTATTTTCAATTGGTCCAATGCCATTTCGTCCAATTACCATCTCGTATACTATTTTGGTCTACCGTCAGTTCGTCCACATGGTCAAATTACCATTTCATCCACTCACCATTTCGTCTCATATCCAGTTCGTCCAATACTCAAATAGCCACTTAGTCCATATACCGTTTCATCTATTTGGACTGCAGTGTTGATTAGGCGAAATGAATGAAAGTAAAATGAATATTATATAGACCAACTGTTTACGAGACGAAATGGTCATAGACGAACTGGTGATTAGGCGAAGTGATGATTGGACCAAGTGGTTATTGGACCAAATGGTTGTTAGACGAAATGTTGATGGACGTACTGCATGGCATTAGACTAAATGAACGTAGACCATGTGATGAGTGGATGAGTTGGAAAAAGTCACTTTTGTGGAAATGGCAATTTCCCGGAGGAAACTCTGAAGTTGAAATATATGATCTTCAAAAGTCCTCTTTTATGTAAATGATGTAATAGAACGTCTAAAAACAACATCGAACGAAAAACTTGGTGGCTGATGAGAATATCGTTGAAACGATAGTTTACAAGGCCCTTTTTTTTAGCAAGTAAGATATGTAGCAATTACTACAAACAATTGGCCTGCGCTTAATGTATAAGAAAATTAATACTTACGATCATTTTTGCTTCACCAATAAGTACGAATGCATCAAATCCCGGATCAAATCATAGTTATTTTCTCGACCAGCTTGGTCGCGTGTAGATAGTTTTAACTGAATTACCGTAAAATTAACTTTTAAGCGCCTTATCAAGAAGGGTTATCACTGTGATGTTTGTTAATTGGTTTATTCCATACTTTGGAAGGTCATTGTATACACAAAGTGATAACTTTGTTTTAGGACTTTGAAATGTATGTTATGGGGTGCAGCGTGATTGGTGTGTGTGTGTACGGTGTTGGTTTATGCAGGGAAGAGAGACCCCCATGATGCGATCCTGACCAGCTATTGCGCGCGCGCGTGAAACCACTGCATGTTTCATTTGGAGTTTGACTGCATGGTCTCGTCTGCTACTGGCTCGTGCTGTACTGGAGAAAATCGAATATTACAGCACTCTTTACTAGAAAAACTCTTCGCAAATACTTCATGAGACATTTTGATATAGAAAGTAGATCTAGATGCCTGGAAAGACAGGGTAAATATATCGAAAGGTTACCTATTTCATGTTGAATGTGTCGTGAGTTGCTTCTCATGCGCGAGTGGATGTTATTGTCAGCTAACCGGTCTCCCCCGATATCTTTTGCCCGCAGGTTTGCCGCGTGTTATCCTGTAGCGACCCGCTGATAGAATGGCTAGGGTTTCGTCTGTTCTAAACTCTCTTTTCATCCTCTGGCTCTATGCTGTTCTTCGACTAACCTCCGCAGAACTCCGAGGTAAGTTAGATCCAATTACCAATTATCCTACTTCTTCTTGGGTATTATACTTAGTAAGTTAAGAATGCATTCTAACCAATATCCATCCTTGAAATTATAAATATAAGATCAGCTATATTATTTAGAATACTGATGTCAACTTTGTTCTTTGACTTAAACTTAAGTTAGGTACATTAGTAGGCCTATACTTTTATTTCAGTAGTAGTGATTAAAAAAGAACTTGAAATGTAAAATTAGGCCCTAACTAAATCAGTTAGGGCCTTAAAATCAGTTGATTTTAATTAGATTTAGACATTTCCATGTATTATTGTAGTCTTTCTCCATGTTTTATAATTTTTGCTTGGTCTTTTGAGGCAAAATGTGGCAGATTGATGATGTACTGTAGGTACATGTAGGATATTGATGAAGAATTGGAATAGTTGTTGAGAAAAACATATTTCTTTTGGTAATGAAATGTAGATTGTGGGTAATGTCCCGTGGCACATTTGTTTTCCCTGTGTAGCTGTAGCCAGTCAATAATCTTTTCCACCTTTATTTAATTTATTCCATAGTCGAGAGAATGATTTATTGAAACTTTACAATCTTTGTAGAACAAACAATAAAACCAAACATTAACCAGTTCTCATACAATGGAAAGTCAATTTTCTGTGAAAATTGCCGTCATAGCTCATTAATCTCTGATCCCGTTCATCAGAGGTTCCAACTTATTTTTGTCATCAAGCAATTTATGCAGTAGAATTGCCGGACAAAAGATATAAAGAGAAAATGCTTCATATAGATAGAAAGAAAAACAATGCTGCAAGTGATTTATGGGTAGCAATATTTGCTATATAATCAAGAAGTGCAACTCTTTATGAAACTGATAAATGGCACTTTTTTATAGATTGTTGTTGCCTACACACCATTTCTTGTAAGGAAATATTTGAAATTATGAAAGTTTTAGGAGTTTAGGAGATTTTGATATGGAAGAATCATCATGGAAATTTGTTTTGGATCATTTGAATCCAATATCTCATTGCAAGTCAAAGATATGTTCGGGTTCAAATTTTCAATTTGGAAGGTATTTTGAGAGCATTTCATGAAATCGTAATAAATGCTTATTTATTAATTACAAGAAATGAAAAATGACCAAAATAGTGGCATTCTATTGGCTGATTAACAATTTGTTTAAGCAGTTTTGTCATAAGTTACAATTAGGAATATAATTTTTGGTAGAGGACATGATATATTGCCAATTTAACCTTCATTGTAGACACAGTAATTATGAACATTTATAAACAATTTTGTTGAACTATACAATAGGGCCTATATATAGATTTCAGGTTGTTCTGGTTAGAAATATCAACAGAAAGTCTTTATAAAGTTTTAACTAATTCAGATGTTATGGGCTACTATTGCACAAAAAGGCTCTTCCATTATAAATTTGTGAGAATATTTTTTTGATGAAATTATGAAAATTGAGGTTCACAAGGCCTGTTTTACATTATTATTTTGCCCTATTTGTAATATAATTTTCATAGTTGTTGGCATCTGGTACCTCTTTGTGATACAGAGATGTCTGTAATAACTGTGTAGGTAATATCTTATTCGATAGTGCTATGCTAAGTTGCTTGTGAAACTTTGATTCCAGTATATGAAAGTAAAAGAAATTTAGGAATGCTTTGTTGTGTGTATCGGATGATAGAAACTACCATCCAAGATTGATTTTTATCTGTGTGCTGGTTCCAGCCCTTGTCATCAGCTTTGTTATATGACATTCTGCCGTGATGTCTGGCAGCATATTGCTGAAAACAGTGAGACAGACACCGTTTATCATTGCTGTCTTTGGTGCAGACAGTGCGCCAGGATCATCAGGAGTTTATTTTTAAATTCTGCAGGCCTCCAGCCAGCCAGTATGTATGTACCAGGGGCCTTAGAATCGAAGGGGGGGGGGGCTTCAGCCCCCATTTTTCCCCAATAAATGTGTACAAATACTTCAGAAGGACCAGTCACCATCTGATTATGATTCTTTTTTGCATTGTCAGCCCCCATCCCCACAGCCTCTACTTTCAACTAATTATGAGGATAACTCCTGAAGTATGGATCCTTTGCAGATTTAATTTCTGTCAGTCTTTTGAGAAATTATATTTCCAGTTTAGTTCTAATGATTCATGATTTGAAGGCCACAAACCAATGACAAATTTATTGACTTTGATAGGTACATTGAATTACAATTTTTACAATAGGCCTTCATGAAGGTCAAGTAATTTGAATATTTCATTGACAATTTTAATGTTTATAATACATGTAGGATTAACAGTGTATTAAGAAATGAACTCTAATCTATTGAAAGCCCAAAGGGAGCATCCATGTAGTCACTTGTCAAGGAACATATTTGAAATATGACATGGCTTTCGACATTGGGCTTGTGGTCAGTACTACAGTTCAGTGTTTACTTTTCTAGCAAAGACTGATTAATAATGAATCAAGTTCTGCAAGGAGTAGAGAAATCAAGAGGTCAACAAATGAATGCACTGTACTAGCATAGAGCTATTACAGTAATAGCTCTAAGGTACTAGCATGGTACTACATGTAGGGTCTTCCTTTCTCTTGAATGCAATTTGCATTGGGCTTACAATTAGCTGTATTGACTCAGGTATGTGATTGTTAGTCCAAGACAGCCTGTTGTGTTTTCAGCATAAACAAAGGCCACCCCAAGTTTATCCTGTTATCCTGCATCCAAACCTGATCATCTTGTCCAGAAAACTGCCATGGTTGTGTAGTCTAGATTCAAGAGTTCTAAGGAGGCTATTTCTGGTTTATGGTGAATAAATTTACGATTTATAAAAATATCAAGAGGCTACAGTGCTGCAAGAAATGTCGGAGGTCAAGGTGAAAGAGGTTGAAAATAATGTCATGAGTGAAAGTGCTAGAGTTGAAACGTCAGAGGTCAAAATACAAGGGCTGATAATGGTTAAAAGTCGGAGTCCAAACCACTATTTGCTTTATTGAAAATAACAGGCATCAATTTGTCAAAGATTAAGAAATGACTTTGACATTGTCAGGTTAGAATCAGAGGTGAAAGTCTGGATAAGAACTTGTTGGAGACTTTACTGTCCTTTAGGCCCATTAGTTGTGAAAATGTCAGAGGTCAAAATACCTCAACATCAATGTCATAGGTCAAAAGTTCAAAGGGTAGAACTACCTAGAAGATATCAAGAATCTAGTGATGAAAATGTGAGGATTCAAAATAATCAACTTTCATCAAGGAAGAAATAAGGAGTAACTGTATATAACAGCTCTAGTAAATGTTAAATTTACATATATAGGCCCTTCTTAAAAAATAAAGTGAGATGTTTAATTTGAGGCACATACAGTGTACAATATTTCCTCCCTGACATATCATCGGCCAGCTGGACAATTTTCTTAGGGGTTCACGCAAGGTCAGTACTTACTAGTACCATGGACCTACTTTTGGTAGTATTGTTGCATTAGAGACCTTCGTTTGGAAGCAGAACACAATATTTAAGATTGAATATATATGCATTTTTAATATTTTACATTCTTAGAATATCTAAGATGGGGTTTTATTTTGATGACAGACAAGTCTGGATGGAGTTGGCCATTCGGCATCCTGGACTAAAGGCTAGGATTGTCTCATTCTTTGTTTACCAGCTTTGTATATATTCTTTCTTTCCCATTAAAGAGATCAAATGTTTGCTCTTGTAGATGGCATTATTCCTGTGTGTAGATGTTTTCATACAAACCCTCCTCAACTATGGATTATGATTGTTTGAGGTGCCCCTCCCACAGTCTTTCCTGTGGTATTATGCACACAACCCTCATTGTTCTTGTAAACTGGTATTGATGGAGCCTGTGTAGAAATATTTGTCCCTTGCATTAAAAAATGCACCAGCAAAGGGAACCTGTATCCCATAAATGACTTTCAAAAGTTTGTTTTATACTTGACAGTTTATCGTCATCTTAAAAACAAAGTGTGGAAGATTTGCATAATTACAGTGTGAGAAAGCAGACCCTACATTTTCTTAGCTTGCGTTGGGCAATGCCAATTTCCTTGTTCTTGAAATGTGATAATCATATCTCTATCGGTCAAAGTGTAGGCCTAAAGATTCCTTGCGATAATTTGTGGATCCTAGCTTAAAATTATTTGATTCACATGTGATAGCTCAGTATGTATTGTAATTGAGTTAAGCTATAAGTAACTCTATTGTGAGATACCATAGATTAAATTTGTAGTTGGGTATTGATGCGCCACATTAAGGCATTGATTGAAAATTGATTCATATGATAATAATTTTGACTACACGCATTTCAGGAATTACATGAGCTGACATGAATGAACTGCATGTCATTGTAGCCTTCCTTGTTTTTGATTGATTTATTGTTAGACTGATCGCAGTCTGTGTCATAACATAATCAGTATATATGTTCGCGAAGTGTTTTTTTTTTTAGGTGTTAAATGTGCTTGGAGTGCATATTTCTCAGAATATCTTAAGTTCTAAATATGTGCAAGTTGTCACTTATGCAGCTGCATCCTTAACCATACCTATTTACCCATTCTAAATCATGACAATTTGTGGATATGTGTGATATATTTTGGAAGAGAGGTGCAAACTCTCGCCCCTTCCTTTTCAAACCCGGCCCTCTTCTGCATTCCATGCTGGGGCTCCCTCCACGAATAGCACCTATTGAAGGATAGTAATTAGGCGAGAGGGGGCAATCTTTACACCCTTTCACCATGCCTCATCATTACCCCATTGTTGAAATGATGAGGTGTCTATTGTTGGCCAGAGGAGGGCTAGCCTACCCCCTCATCCCTTTTATTATTTTCTTCCCGATGGGAGGGATAGACTGGGCTCCCTGATCTCTGGAAGAAAGGGTTTTACGAGAAGCCGATGAATAGACCACTCATAGGGCCTGTTATTTCTCTGTATAGGTTATGAATAGACTTTCCTGACAATACAAAACATGGGGGACCTGACTAGAGCTAGGATTTAAGTAGGCCTAGATAAGAGATGGCTCTTTTATGGAAAGGTGATACATGGTCCAAGTAATAAACTAACCTCTCAGTCTTACTTCGTTAGCTGTCAAAAATCTTTTCATGCCACTGGAAGCAGGAGATGATGCTGGAGTTCTGTCACATTCTGCATGTGTAGCATACAAAAGACTGGCGGAGTGAGAAAAGCTCTTCTTATCACACATTTCCCCCTGAAGGAGCTCAAGGGGTTTCACAGCTATTCTTTGAGGTGTGAAAAATACATCTTGGGGATTAAAACATCCAGATAGAGAATGAAGAATAATTCAATTTCAGCTGCCCCAATGTTCAGAATATGTGTTTTTTTTTCTTTAAGGGCTTTAAAGGTTAAACAGAGGTAGTATATAACTTGTTATTTAACCGACCGATTTCAGGAATGAGTTTGGCTCTGTACACAGTTGATCTACATAATTTTATCATGAATAAATTATTAGGAGCTGCAAGTTTATTCTCCAGCTCACCCATGAATACACATAACCTTTAAAATTGCAATATCACTGGATAATATTTGGGGGCACCATTTCATTAAGACCCACTTTTTGCAATGCACTTTGAAATGAATGCTTTCTATAAATTTTGTTATCTTTAAAGGAATAACTTTAAGTGAAAGGTAAAAATATGATGGAATGTTATGTATTCTATGTGCAAATATATTCTTGAGATAAGTGTTTTTTGTGTGTGAAATTTAAAGAGTTGCTTATTTTACTGATAGTACCAAAATTTGGCATGCACAGTGTACATGTTTTGCATGTACAAACCTACATTTGCATGCAGGGGAGGATTTTGCTCTATAACTGGCACATGTCTTGTGGTTTTCATTTTCCCACACTTTTCAGTATATTTAAATAGGCCTTACAAAGATTTGACCAAGAAAATTGAAGGAACACATGTTTTGGTCTGGATGTTGTGACCTTCTATTTTATAAGTAACAAAAAGACCCTCAAAAATAGCTCTACCTTCAATGGCAGTACTAAGAAAATGACTCAAGAGAGGAAGGAGGAAATCGAGAATGGTTTTAATTATTGGTTGGTTTGCCCTTGTCCCAATGTCACTATATGACTGATAAGTCCCACTTGTTTTTATTAATGTGGTAGCACAGCATGCTCTCGGACTCCCGTCTTGAGACCACATGTTTGGCAACTGTATGTACTTCATGATAAACTTGAAAATTTGTGGAAGTTCAGGTAGTTTGATTTTGGGAGTCTGAAGAATAATTGGGGCCGAGACACAAAACAGGCAAATACACCGGAAAGAGAGCAAAAGTCCTGTTTACTATGTGATGGAAAATTCCTTGATGATTCTTTCTGAGGAACTGTCTTGGAAACTTGAAAATGTTGTGTTTTTAAACTGGTTAGAACTTAATATGCCTATCAAAAACTACACTGTTTGGAACTAGATTACTTGTTGCTCTTGTCTCGTAGTGGCAACCCTCTAGCTGCTTTCCTGATATCAAGTCCAAGAACAACTTTTGACCAGTCTAAAGTATAGGCCTGCATACTTCACATTCAGATCTCACACTTATTATTTATGTAAAATAATATCAAATGAGTAAAGTTTAGAAGAAAAAAATCCTTCTAAAATTCATAAAGCTCTATATCAATATGTAGTATTCTCTACGACTATATTCAAGTAGAATATCACACCTTGTCCACTTATTACAAGCCTTTACCACTCGATAACTGGCCTTGTCCAGTGTAGTCAGGTAGAAAGACTCTTGTAAATAACCTTAGATTATTAGGTTGCCATGGAAATTTATTGTCCTCTCCCCCACTTAAGTGATGATCTGTGCATTAGTGGGGGAAAGATGACATTTGGGTTTTTTTTTACACTAGGCCTATGCAGTAATTTTATGTACCGAGTGGATTGATAAAGTGGTGAGATAGTGTTGGAAGGATGAAATCCTATTATGCCATTGGGCATTTTATAAACTGTATTTTGTTGTTCGTTCTTCGTTTTCATGGGGGGGGGGGCACAATTTTTTTGTTACATTGTTGCAGATATTCCCTTGCTAAATATAATGTAGATCAGCAGATGATTACAGTATTAAGTTAATATTACTACTAACATACATACTTTCAAAACTTCATTAACTTCATAGTGACATGAGTAGAATTACATGTAAAACCATACAATTGCTTTTTTTTATGCAATTTTCATTTCAACAAAATGATTGAATGAAATTGGCTTGATTGAAGTTGATTCATTTGTCTTTTTTTTTCTCAAGGTACCCTTACCTTACATTGAAACGAATTCAAATGAAATAAAAACATTTTTGAAATATACGGATGATTAATTGTAGGGTTTTATCATTTTTGAGATACTTGTACATGTATCTGAAATAGATATGATGGCCATGGCCATTGATATCTGACAGAAAGGATTAAATAATTAGCTGTTATTAAAATCACGGCCATTCAATTACCTACATCAAATTGTTTTTGAGGACACCAAACTATGATGGACGTGCTCTTTTCACCACCTGCGATGTAGACTACATGTAGAAGTTGGTTTCCCATATTCCCACTCGCAGATAACAAATTAATAAAACTGTGAAATTCCTTTTTTCCTTTCACAAAAATTGTTTGGAAATACATTTTATAAAATAGCTGTATTATTTCAAGCATCGCGATTGGTCAATACGCGTCACATGACATCCAACTTTTTTTGTGCACTGCACGGTAGTGCAAAAGGTGTGCAACGAAAATTGACATTGCACGCTCGAGCAAACCAGTGCGGTAGAAGTCCAACAAAACTGTACTGTAACTTTATAAAAAATTGTTTCTGTGTTGCTATTTTATAAAACAAATAATGCACTTGATCTGTCGTGCGTAAAAGTAAATGCAGAGAAAGCTCGGTTTCTTCAGATGGAGCACACTGGGCACTCGCCGCAAGCGGCTCGTGCACAGTGCGACTCCTATCTAAAGAAACCTCGCGTGCTCTGCATTTCCACTAACGCACTCGGCTGCATGCATTATTTGTATAATATTGCACACAATTTTTTTCATAGGTCTAAATCAAATTTGTACATGTTGGAAAGTGATGGTTTTGGGGACAAAATTTATAGTATGCTCACTGTGCTGGTTATGTTGTGCATTTGATAATACTATTGTGGTTTACTATGAACATTGAATTTTACATTCAAGGGAATGAGAAGTCTTTAAAAAAAAAAAAAACCAGACCCATTGCAAAAACATGAAATTATGTGTGACAGTTGGTCATCGCAGCACTAAAAAAATACCTAAACTTTTGAGTATTAAAAAAGTGCTTGAAATGAAATGGGATAAGAGCATTTATGTGGTTCCAACTCACTTTTTATTGTTATATGATTTGTCAATATGAAGGCTGTGCAATGCTGCATGTTTGTTTGTTTTGTATGTTAGTAGTACCAAGGGAATCGACCAATTGGGATACTTATTAAATCGGCCATCACAACTCTCCCAATGAATGATCAGCCTGACAAATCGGATGATGGACAAAACCATTTTTTCTTTCCATTCATGGCTGATTTATTATTGACGTTGTGCTGATGCCCTTAACGATCAATGACATTTGTAATTATGATCTTATTGGATTCTCCTTCCGAAGGGAAAGTGAAAGTAGGGTGAGATATGGTGCTCTTAATTGAATGAATCCAAAAATACTTTACCCATCGTAGCATTCGCGTAACAATCTTTAATTTTCCCCAATTAATGTTTAATAATATCGACTATGGCAACTATTGGGAGTTTCAATTCCAGGTCATATGATGAGATATTTGATTCGTTATTAAAAACATGAATGGATCTAGTTATTGTGTTTAATGAAATAAAACTATTATTATTTTGAATATGTTTGATTAGTAGAGAAAACTTGCCATGCAACATTGTTTGCTAAATCTGCAAGTCCTATAGGTACTACTATTTATGAAAACCAACTTGAATATGAATATTGTCTGTTTACTGATAATGCATTTAACATACAAACGATTAAGCGATTCCATTTGACAGTTTAGAGGATGTTTATGGTCTCTTTTATGAGACCAAAACTGTTATTACCCATAATATTATTTCAAAGGATCGACCAGACTACCAGCATCTTTATTTTAAGTGCATGGTACACTCCGTTAGCTTCTTATGGTACTGGATTTGATGGAGACATGGCAGATTTAGGGTATTTAGGTTAGGAGAGGCCTATACATATCTACACTGCCACCAAAAGTCCATGAGGCTGAGGCATACACAGCAGAAAAATGTGGTGTCAGGTGTACACACATGTAGAAGACTACATCACTCATTGATAATCATGAGTATAGTATAGTTTTGGTTGTTATTTTGGTGTTATGTTCAAACTATCTACATGTATGGTGTAATTTTAACACCTTAGGATGTGGCCATGTAGGGTCACCAACTGATATCAGTGTTTTAACATCCCATTTTTTTTCATTGTAAGAGCAGGATACAGGCCTTTCATTTGTATATCACCATTTCTCTATTTTTTCACCACAATTTGGTCTCATGACCTGAAAATGAAATTTCTATTGCATATTTTAAAGCCTTTCAAGAGTGCTTAGCGGTAGAGACGCAGAGAACCTGCCTGGTTGTACCATGAACCGGTAGATCCTTGTGCATCTGTAAATCAATCTCGTGATGGAGACAACTAGCACTCGAACTTTGATACAATCCCGGGTGATTGTAACTGCCTGTTGAGTGTGGGAGAAAGATAAACAACCAGCAAGTGCTTTCATTCTATTTAACAAAGTCCAAGAAAAGGTTAAAGCCACTACTTCCATATCGCATGCAGGCCTGATGTATGTTTATGAATAATAGGTGATCTTAATATAACATGGTAGGTCCTACAGTGTAAGAATTATGTGCTAGTATTACATATTTTCGAGGTTGTTAATTTATTTTATCCTGGTATTTCATACATATTTTCGAGTTAATTAATGAAATGTGTACCAGGAATCTTGAAGGCCCTTGCTATATCTGATAGAAAAGGCCTTCAGAAATAATAGAATTTATGCTAATTTTCATTAATTTGAAGTCTCCTTGTTTTATTTCACAATCCAATTCTTTTTAAAGAAAAGTTTATGCTTAGTTTGTAATATAGGTTTGAAAGTGAATGATGACAAGTGTATTTATACACAAAGTGGAAATAATGATGGTGCAAATGGCATGGAATATTGTAATAGATACTGTATTAATCAAGATACTGTGTTATTGGCAGCCATATTTGTTATGTCCCCTCATTAATTAGACTTTAGTCTGACAGCTTCATAGTTGATCCCCACATGAATGCTGGGAGCAAACAACTCAACTGATTAATCACCCTGATTATACATCATTGTCCCACCTAATGATTTTCATGTCATCTGCTCTTCACACATTAAAACATACAGGGAGGTGTGTGCATGTGCTCAATCTCATCAGGATGTTAACACCATGAGTCTTGTTTGTCCGTCCTTGGTGAGCTGTGTTTGCCATCCCAGAACGTGATAGGGATTTGGAGTTGTGACCATAGTCAATCTCAGAGTCGCTGCAAACTGTGTTGTCATACACCCAACTGCCAATATCTCTTCATAGAATACAGAATGATGTTGGCCTGCGTGCATTTTGGTAGACTGCAAAATAATCTTGATAAGTCTGTATTGTGACAATTTACATTTATTGCACCAATTGCTGTAAAAATGAAGAAGTTATCAGCCTCCTCCATCATTTTGTTCTGAATAGGCCCGATATGAATTGAATTTTGCTTGTCTCAACAATTTGATCTTGATAGGCCTATGAATTATAACAGAAAGAAAGCTGAATCAATTATTCATATAACTTTTGCCTTCTATTCTTGTTTCTATGACATTTGCTCCGGCATCAATTGCTCCACTGGAAATTATACACAGTAATGGGATGACCAACTTCAACCCTCGATTTAACACTATACATACCCTATCCTAAACCTAAGATGAAACCCTAAATTACAACCCTAACCCTGTACTTTAGATGAAAGAAGCCAGGAGCAATATTGTCACCTGAGCAAAAGTCTTGTCACCTCTATTTCTTACATGCTTCCCGTTGAAATTCTGGGGGGGAGGGGGTCATCGTTAATTCATTTAAAGTCTTGCAAGGAAATTGATATTCGGCACATGTTTTAAGTAGATAATGGGGGCTTTTTGAAGGTTCAACAATGGAAAAAAAAAAACTTTTTTAATACTTGATTTCTGGCATGACAGCAGCTTCTTCTCATGAGTCATGATGAAGGGGGAGAAAACCCCAATGTGAGAAAAAAAGAGGAGAGAAGGCCCCCAAAGCAGAACATTCAATGCCGGAAGTCCTCATCGTGGGGAGGTGCAAAGAGTGATTTCCCCCTTTAGCTCTTGCTATGTCTGTCTCTTGGTCTTCTGGAAGTGTTCTGGGTGAAGATTTCTGATCTTGGGTGATTTGGGGGCATAATCTTAAGTGGGGAGGGTTTGGTTGGATTGCCCCACATGACATTGTTTTGGGGATGTTTCCTAAAGCAATGACCTAAATCTCCATGGCATACATTTAATACAAAAAAAAAGCATTGATTAGTTGAAGTGGTGTCTTTTGAGATTATTTTTCTTTCTTTATTCAATTCACCTTCCCCTCCCACATGTAAACCATCATTTTGTACAATTAACCTTTCTTTGAAATAGTCAAAAATTCTGCAAACTTTTATTTAGTAATGTGTCACTGCTATTTTGATAAAATGATTTAGTCATCTCAAATTCTGATTTCAGCTTTGGTACCCTATAAAACCTTAATTCTTGTTTTCATGAAATATCTCTTTGCCCAAATAATTACCAAATCAGAGATGATTAACAAATCAAATGAGATTGCATATAGTGAATGCAAGGATCCATTTTTCTACTAGTGTAAGTCAAGTTTCGACTTATATTCTTTCAAACTCCTGAGTGGAGTATATTAGATGATCTCATGCAATTTATTCAAGGTGGACAGTTTGACGTTAAGATCACTCTCAGATCAATGTTCATTTTGTTTTCAAAACCGTAGATGAATTTTTAGTAAATTTTTTTCTTTAAAAGGAAGTTTGAGTTTAATTCCATGTTGATTCTCCTATTTTCTGAATGACACTTTCCATTACTTCAAGCTATTAAAGAATGTGCATACTTGTGCATTCTGCTTAACAAAGGCTAAAGAAGCTTTATAATAAGAGGATAAGATCACTCCAAATCAATTTAATTTGCCTTGCACATGCCATTAGTCTACTAATACAGTCCCTGTTGGATAATCAGTTCCTACATGTATATTCCATTTCCAAATGGAATTAGAATTATGTAACATTTTTAATGACATGTGCCATATATATAAAACAACAAATTTAGTGGCTGAGAAGTCTATTCAATTACCACTGTAGCAGTAGAGTTCTTTGCAGTATGTCCATCTACGTATTTCCCACTCCTCTGGGATGGGATCTTCAATGCAGTACTGTATGCTTTGCTTGGTAGTTCTTGTCAGAATGTTCCTCAGGGAGAGAAAGGGGTGTATGCATTGGTTGATCTGCGGGCAAGCTAGGTGCTAAAAATTGGTACGAGGAAGGACCTTAATCACAGTGGAGTGTGCTTTAATTACCTGATAGCACTTGCTGCAATACTCCCCAGGGAGTGGAATTAGTATGTCTGCTTTGTATAAGCCAAATCTCTATCATGACCAGGTGAAACATCCCATTGTGTTAAACCCAACACAATTTATATTATTTTGTCTGAGTGAGTCCTAGTTCAAAGACTACTACTTGCAATAGTTCATTTGTAGCCATCCAATTGATTGACAAGAGAACAGTGGACCCAGTTGAATGGAACATTGATTGATGCCTATTGATGAGTTAGGACCAGAGAAGAATAGACCAATCCCATCCCAATCATAGCCTTGAAATGGACTTAGCGAATGAGATCCAGGCATTCTTGTTCACCAGACCCATCTTTTATAGATTTTCTGACCAATGTGGTCACCTTCAAATTACAGGTATTATATTGCGGATGAATGTTCTGTCATTCACTGGCAGTATATTCTCATTTCTGTTCTTTTGTTTTCTTCTTTTTATGAAGCAGATATTTGTGTGTTAATTATGTTTTCAAGGGACAATCTACCTTCAACACTCGATTACCCTGTTCAGACTGTCCCCCCGTCACCCGGGACATCCCCCGGGGATCCCCCGGAAAATCGACAGTCTGGATGGTCTGGAGGATTGTCCCCCGGGTTTTTCGAAGGAAGAGCGACCTTGGCTCGTAATCCGAGATCGCGCATCTGTTTTAATCATAAGTGCGCATGCGCGAAATGTGGTGTCAAGAGAACTGCCTCCGCTCAGGTCGAATAATTCACGCACGTAAACTTTTCCCGCGTTATCATGTGCAGGCGCGCCTTACGTAACCATGCTGATGACCTAGTCCACTCATCCCCCGTTGACAATCTCCCGAACACTGGGGGATGTATGGACGGTCGGTCGTAAAGAGATAAGATTTCTCTCCCCCTTTCCCTGGGTGACGGGGAACAGTCATTAAACACTATTGAAAATGCCAATGTGTTGTTTGACGGTGATAATTTGAAATTGGAAATGACAATACGCAATCTGGAGAGTAATAACTTCATCAATCATCTAGACAATTCTTGTCATTTATCTTTTTAACTGTATGGAATACATTCAAACTGAATGTAAGTCTGCTCTTACAATGTGTAAACATGAAGGTATATGATGTACAGTATTTTGCAACCTTGAGGTTTCCAGGAGTGTTGGCCTGAATGGAAGTCAAAACAAAAATGCTTCACTTGTCATTATCATTTGAACATATTTTGGGGGGCTACATAATTGGGGCCCATGGAGAGACTCTCTGCATCTTTGTCCCGGCAATGAAGCTTCGGTTGGATCCAGGGAGGTATGGGGCTGACTAAAATAGAAAGATTTCCCGCTCCATTGGTACGGAACCTTTGGCTACTTGGATGAGGATAAAGGTTTTCATGGATTACTGACTATGAGGATTGTATTCAATGAATGTCAATGAGTGAAAATCAATGAGCTATCATCATCATCATCAAGGACGGAACACTTTATTTGTTGTGGCTCATGTTGAAGACACACTTTGAGACAAACTTTGATCCTTGGAGTTGTTAGCGAGACATTCCCTGATCTGTCCATGTGTAGCCAAAGGTTACAACTCAACTACTCTTACCTCTGTGACTAGACTAACCCATGGGTCCTTGTAGGATCCTTCCTCCATGTGCATCCAGTGACAGAAAGGTTATAAAAATAAGTATAAAATGCCCTATATGAACTTTTTGATCTCCTATATGTATGTCATCTAATGGGATTGGTTAGTATCCCATCTCATTCTTACATTATTTTGAAAAAGTAGTACTTATTTGAAAATGCATGTTATCTAAAGTATCTTTAACTAATATGCATCTTAGTTACAGGCCTACCAAGGACTAATGAATAACCTTCCACTCCTTCCCCCCAAAAAGTTTATGAACATACAATTGTGTTTTTAATCAATTATCAGCTTGGCTGCTCCATTTTTAATTTAACCTTGCCTCAAAAATTCTAATATCATTGACAAAGAACACAAATGTAGTTGCCTCTGCATCAGCAGGTTGTACACTTGTACAGAATTTGTAGAAGCGTGCATGATCTCGTTTATGTTCAGAAGGGGGGGGGGGATGGAACTTCACTGATACACTTGCACAACAAATACTTTTCAAAGAGTGTCAATCTGATGGATCGCAGCCCAATTTAATCACAAAAGATATATTTCGCACTTCATTGAAAATCAAACAGCCCAAAATTCATGGCAGCTATGAAGAGCGGTTGTGGTTCTTTTGTCTCTGAGCTATGTAAAAGTAACAGTTATTCAGTGGTGGTGATGGCATTGGTGTCTTTCTCCTCATGTACTTGTGTAAATGTGCAAGGAGGAGGATTATGTATACAGTGTATGAGGGTGTGTAATCATCCATTTCTCTTATGCTCTATAGTTTGATAATGCATGATTTTTCATTATATACAGGGCCCATTTTTAAAGAGTAGAGGTGTATTTCACCATGCAGGAACCTGTTTAATCAATATAGGCCTAGTTACCATGGGAGCATTTAGTGGAACAAATAATCACTGATTTCAACTGACGACAACTGTTACCAAAGCTATAATGAAATCCTTGCAGTTGATTGCCTTCTATAACCTTATATCACTAGCTAAACTCTTTCTAAATACATATAGGCTACTCCCCATGTTTTGTGCAGAATTGGATTATAAAGCCAAAACCATAGATGCACATATCTTGTGTCCTGATATTGCAACAAATAATTTTCTTTAATATTCTGGCAGGTATTTTGTTCTTCGGATTTTCACTGCTTTTTTTTGCAAAACAGCACAACCAAAAATATAAAGGAACTCTTGGTCGAAATAAAGCCTCGATAGGGGGGGGGGAGATACCCTGCAAATATTTGTCACCTCAGAATACCATTTTCCCTCAACTTAGAGGGTTCAACATCTGGAAAGTCATTCACATCTTCTGATTATGACAATTTTTGACCGGTATTGATCATCTCAACCGCACAAAATACAACTCCCATACATTTTTCTGGTTGCTTGTGTCTGCAGCCCTTTAGTCAAATGCCCCCTCCCCCACCCATTATTGTGATTACATGTAGGTGTTTGAGAAGCTAGAGGAAGATTGGGCAGCAGAAGAACAATGATAGAACTTGAACACTGGTTTAATTGTATAGTTATTTTAAAAACAAAATTGATGGGTATAAGGATACAAAATGATGCAGTTTGAAGTTCTTTGTCGGCTCAGCTTTGAGAAAATATTCAACTTTTTCAAAAAAAAGATATACTCCTATTGTGGCAATATTCCAAAAAGCACAAGAAATACTCTGAAGAATGGGAGGTTGTTGTATAAAATAAACTAATATTGGAATGTTTTCATTCATGAACAGAGTGAAATGATAATTTTTCGATTTTTATCAGTGGATTGAATAAACTCCTCTTGAGTGCTAAATAGAGTCTGGGGAGGAATAAATGGATAAGTACTATCTTTCTCACATGCAGAGAGAAGATAGAGATTTTTATCAGCATGAATGAAATCAATTCATTTGTAGAAACCAGATAAAAAGCCAATGTCTCTGTCAGAGCTGTTAGATTTTAATCAGTGATGAATTAATAAATTAAGCATGTATTGTCATCCATTAGTCTGGGAATGAAAGGTAAAATATCCCAATCAGAATAGCGGAGGCATCATCAAAGTGAATTTTAACCGTCTTGATGAAATGCAGAATCTTCAAAATGTGACAGATGCTCCTCCTCTTAACGAAGCAACCCGCTGCTCAGCCGCGGAGGATAAATCGAGACAAGCAACATACAAACCTGCCCTGAGTGCGCAGACCCTTCCTACCTGCAGGCTTTCAACCGAGGATCAAGGGCCTCTGTCATACTGCTAACGCAGTCAAGCGAGAGATTTGGTGAACTCTTCCCCAAACATGCCACTTCCTGACAAAAATGGTTATTCTTCCCCGTCGTATCTGGTAATTCATTGGCATTTTCATGCTGGCTGCATTTTTATAGTCGCGGGGAATAGGGTCGTCTTTGACGCTATTGTGACGGCCGCTCAACGCGCACTTGATTGATGACTTTCAAGCACAAAGTGATGAAAAGAATAATTCAGGCGACACTGTTCATCATCATTACCTCTCTCACTAATAATGGTGGATTTTCTTTTCTGCAGGCTATTTTTTTTCATATCCATGCATTATTGCCTATTGAGTCTGGTGATCTGGCATGTGGCTGTTAGAACCCTGGCTCATGACACTTTGAAACAGCATTTATGGCTTTTTATCACTCCTGCAATATGTTGTTAATTTGATAATTCATTGTCAAGGTTTAATACATTACTCACAATTACCATTGGTATGCCGCATGCTCATTCTTAAGTAGGTCAGAATTTGACTGGCCAGAGAGAGGCCTGAGGTTTGGGTTGGTGCAGAAGGTATAAGACTGAGGGAGATAGCATGGAATTCATTTGCATGATGATATTTCAGCTGAAACCAAATGGATTTTTATAGATCTGTGAGCAGTGTTTACAATTGAAAATATATCCTCATTTGCATATTGTATTTGTATATGTAATCATAATACACAATGTGATTCTAAAGACTACCCAGCTTAAATTTATGGCTAAAACATCTAGGGCATATGTTGGATGTGTTTCTACTTTCTGAAGTAGAAGGAATAAAACAACTAGTGAACACTGTTTCATATTGTAGTTGATTGAACTCCTATTTGATTCCATCTATAGTTTGTTGTGAAAAGAATCAAGAAAGCCTCAAGAAGATATTATAATACTCTTTCTATTATGACTTGTTAAAAAAAAAAGATGGTAAAGTGTACATAGTATTCCCAGAGTGAATAGCGTAACTGGAAGAAAAGAGAGAGGAGCCAATGATTGAAGGAAAGGAAAACCCAGGGTGTCACATGATCCCGCCGACCTCCGACCCTTCGCAAATCTTAACTAAACATTTGGTAGAGGAATGATTCTGAGGGCTACCAGGGTCAAGACAAGTTGCGGCCTCCAGGGGGATCCCTCCAATGGAAGCATCTATTCAGAGGGGGGTGAAATATGACCCCAGAGGGCCCAATATGTAGGAATGAAAGGCATATAGGTTCTAATTTTCCTATTAAAATGGGATGCACAGACTCCCACTGGAAGGTGGTTAGTCTTCCCATTAATACAGTGTCGAGTCCAAAGTCAAGATCTGTACCAGTCATTTATTGCTTGATTAGCCTGTATACTGGTACTTCTTTTGATATTTTAAGGTGGTTGGGTGTAAGAGAATCCAACCAAAATACCGGTCAGAATAGTGTGGATGCAGCAATAAAAATTGCATTCATTATTTCCAAATAGTCTGCATTATTTTTTGCAGTGCAGCAAGGAAAAAGGGTCATTGAAACTGCTAGTGATTTAGTGTGAAAACTATGTTTGAAGTGGTCATTTTCCCAAAGTGCTGTGAGGATCCTGTTCATCAATTCTAAGATGAGATCATGGATCCTTCTATGAGAACGAGTGCACCTACATGTACATGTGTAGTGCTTGTGCAACCGTTCTCTGGCATACATGTTCTCCTCCCAAGACTATTTTAGCACTTATGAAATTCACCCATTTATCTGGTAAAATTCAGTTATAACCTTTGAAACAAGATAGCTTGTGTGAAAACAGAAAAAAAATCAAAGAAACGGATCAACGAAAGTTTGAGAAAAATTGAATAAATAACAAGAAAGTTATGAGCATTTGAAATTTAGATCATTATTGTAAGTAATGTAGATCCTCCAGTTGGCAATGCGACAAAGATGTGTGATGTCACATGTGAACAACTTTCCCATTACTTTTGTGTATATTTCACTTAAACTGCCTTTTTTATCACTTCTATCAGTAGATCATGTATTCTTTCTATAGGAGGGCATGTAATACAGATTTTCAAAGAATAAAGAATAAGGAGAGACATTTTTTGGGTATTTTACAGTCCATCACAGGGAAAGTTGTTCACATATGACATCACACATCTTTGTCGCATTGCCAATAGGAGGATCTCCATAGCATTACTGATCGCAATATTCAAATGCTCATAACTTTCTCATTATTTGTCAGATTTTTCTCAAACTTTCTTTGATCTTATTCTTGGATTTTTCTCTTTCCACACAAGCCCACTTGTTCCAAAGGTTTCATTCCCCTTTAAATCATATCGGTCCATGCTTAAACAAAGAAAATGTTAGATTAACCTGGCATAACCTATCAGAATAGCGAATGTGAATGCGGGTAAGCAGATGATCTGAAAGCTCGAAAGAAAACTTCTTAAAAATGAAGGAATTCCGTGCATCCTTAACATAAATGCACACCCTGGACGACCTGATTTCAGGCTGACCAATGGTCATGATGAAATTTGTATCCAGCGGCAACTGCGATTGGGCAAGTCAGGTCCCTCCGCTCCCAGTATTCCTGGATCCTGTTAGGTCTGGCTCTGACAGTTTTCTTTGTAAAGATTGCATGAATATTGGGAAAACCGATGTGAAAGGGGTACAATTTTGTTTGGGAAGGGGGGTCTACCAATGGAGACTACGTGAAAGCAGGACACGTGTTGGGTAAGTTTCTCTCATGTCATGGCTGGCGTGAAACCTAAGCAAGCAGCATGTCAACAATTTGTGATGAAGAAGTCGGTTATCAAAGATGAAAACCAAGATTGGCATGCACCTCCGCTTTGGGAGAAATATACCCAAGACAATTGATCCAGAAAAGAATTCCATACGTGGTTACCCCACCCTTCCCCCCCCCCCCCCTGCTGCCTGCCATCTTTCTTCATCTAATGTCGTCTTGGTCCTGCATCCAATCTTCTCAATGAATGCTTGGAGTTGTGAACTTGATGGTATTGAATGGATATTTATGACAGTGAGACATGGTGGAAGAATTTGACTCTGTCATCAAGCTTGCATTTGTTGTATGATGTTTGTACCAAGGTTTTTCTTTTGTTCTTCTGGTTTTGATAAGAATGAATGAGTTATAATGTAAGAATTAAATTTCTACTGTTGAGGCAAATTGAGTACTGAGCAGCAGGGAAGGAGTGGACCCTTCAATAAGTAAATTTATGGCTAGCGTTTGACCCGGACTAATGATACTTATAGGCCTATGTTTTTTATTTGTCCTGGTAAAATCTATCCTTGTGTAAAGTCTAGATGAATATTTTATTTTTACCATACATACCATTTTTACCATTCCTTTGATATAGAGGCTTTTGTGCTCTATGAGATTAGCATCATTTTCCATGGGTACAGTCAAAACCTGCCCAATTAAGGAAAAAATAAAAATACTGCAGTTAATAATCAGACAGACACGACTAAGGGAGCTGGTCTCATATTCATCCCTATGACTTCATAGAGGTGTGTCCATAGGAGCATTGCTTGAGAGGTGAGACCTTCACCACTACCCCTCAGCACGGGACATGCCTGAGGAGTCCCTGAGAAACAGTGCGTGCTTCAACTGAGCTTCAACATGCCTGTTTCACCCACTCCCTTCGACCGGGTCGGTCGGTCGGTCTCTTCAACATTGCCACCAGCCGATTTGCATTCAAGGGACTGTTCCACGCGGCAGGCATTATTGACATTTCATATTTCATAGCGTGGTACTTCATTTGTACGACATGTCCCCGGCCCAGCAAGAAGTCAACCAGACGATTTGTCAGTCCCCCGCTGCAGGCACCCAAGTGGGCAATAATATTAGTGGGAAAAATTATTGGCCAATTTCCTGCTCTCAGGGGTTTGGATGTATTTCTGATTTCTTTTGATTTTTAAGTGATCAGTACATCTGGGTGACTGCTGTGCCATGCTGGCTTGAATTTGAGATTTCTGGTGAGATGTGAAAGTGGAAATTATTTTCTAGACCAATGATAAAATAGTGCATTTGTCTGGCATGCTGATATTTTATAGAAAGAGAAAAGAAGAGAGAGAGAGAGAGAGGGATGAAAGGTGAGGGGGGAGGAGAGGAATAGGAAGGAGAGGAGAAGGAAATAATTATATGTAAGCTTTGATATTAAAGTAAGCAGTTGATAATACAAAAGGAATTTAAATAAATTCGTATCATGATTAAAATTACTTTGACGAATGCAGAGAGAAAATGAATATATTAGAAATGTGATAAGAAGAGAATACTTTTTTCAGACAGCAAAGTAATAGAGTTAAAAAAAGAGAGACATTGGCAGAGAGTAGAAGATACACACTATTCAAATGGTTAGAAAGAAAATGGTTAGAAAGAAAAAGAAAATTATGCAGTACATGTACTTGAGACATTGAAAGGTCACCCAATGATGGTCATATCTAGAAAGATATTAAACAAAAGAAATAAAGATAAGATTGGCAGGTAGAAATGATTAATTAAAGTGGAAGGTAATTTTCAACAAAGCATAACACAACAATGGAAAGTGGCTGAATATGGAAGAAAATCATAATGTAATCGAAGATAATCCCAACTTAAAGGTGAACAAACTAGCGAGTATACAGATATAAGCCTATAGTGTATTTAATTTGTAGATTTATAGCTTTACTCTAGTGGTAATAAATCAGATTACTCCATCTTTACATGGAGGTGATAATTTGATGACTTGTTATGGCTGGGCTAACAATCCTGCCCTAATGTCAAAAGGAAGCAAGTGACATTGATTCAAATTTGAGTTATTAATTCTTTTTTAAATCATTTTCACCTATGTGCACTGAGATCGTGGGAAAAATGTTTGCATTGATAATCACCGTGCTAGAGGAGATATGCTAGGCAAGGTATCATAACATTGCATGGAAATCTGTGTAAAGAAAAGTGATTCTGCTCTTTCACAGGAAAGTGTACATTTGTCACTTGAGTCCTTCTGTCACAATGTAGAATGGTAATGATTGACATCTAACATGTCAACATTGAGAAAATGTTTTCATGAACTAGACCTGCCTTCCCAAACATAACATCACCTGCATGGTTCAAGAAGACATTGAGTGTTGTAATTAATGTTGAGTGAAATATGATTTTACTCACCCAGATGTTACATGCTGTATACTTTAATAACCCAGTTTCATTTAACCATGGTCTAAAAGTGCTACTTGTAGCCAAGTGTGACATCAATCTCTATGATTTCTCATTACTTTTGGCACTCATACAATATATTTTTTCTTAATAAAAATAGGATGTTTTTTCACCTCCAAAATATGGGAGGAAATACAATAAGTATTACAGTGTAAATAACTCTGGATACTTTTTGCTTCCATTCCAATAATTTCATTTTTTTAGCCCAGACTTGACAATAGTTTACCATGCTTCAGAATAGGGCCCTATGACTCCAAACTTCCAAACATTTGATAAATGTGGGCTCTACGTGTATATTATAGAATATGCATCTTTTATGATCTATTATTCAACATAGGCCTATATATAGGGAATGTTTACATACATGTACTGTACATTGATAGCACGAAGCATGGGAATATCACTATTGATACATTATATTATTTGTATTGTGTATATTTGGATTTGGACTTCAGGGCTCCGTAACACAAAGATTATCGATTAATTGTTCTCTTGATTTTCATGATGTATTGTACATTTTTGCAATCATAAAAAAAAAGTTCTACGATCAATTGCCAAGCTTTGTGTTATGGGCCCCTGGAGTAAGGTCAATTTGAACAAATGTCAATTTGTTTATAAAATTTCATTTTCAAATGATATAAAGCCCATGACCTTCCTTGAATAGTGGCAATCAGGTTGTTATTATTGTCTTTTTACTTTTAATCCAAGCAAAACCATAAAACAAACAAAATGATATTATTCTGAGTTTCCACCAAATTAATATTACTCATTTCAAACAATTCAGAATGACTGACACTTATCCTCCATTAATGAACCATGAGATTCTTTTCTACTTGGCTTGTTTACAGTTATTGAGGACAAATAATACTTCATTTATACTGAGGTCTCATATGTGTACATTAATTATTCATCGCTTTATACATGTATTATGATATCGCCTCATGAAAGTAATAGGCTGTATTGCTATTGGCTTGCTAGTTGAAGAAGTGGTAATTCGTTTTTTTTATGTAATTGCTAAAAGCACTCAGTTTCCCAGCATTGGAAAAACTAAAATGGATGCTATAGGCAATGTTCCCTACCGAATTTAGTCAAAATATTTCATGTATTTACATAGCCAGCTGTTTTCGGTTTTGAAAAAGCTTTTTTGGGGAGGTGTTTCTACGATGAATGTACCCTTTTATCTGGGAAATGAGTATTCTGTTTTAATTTCACAATTGACTTAGCCTGGATTCAAACAGCCCTGAAATATACATGACTAGCTTGTCAAGGAAAGACAAATACAAAGTCCAAGCCAAATTTGAGGGAGGAAAAAAAATCTGACGGACTGAGGGAAAAATCAATGCTCCCCGCTTTCCCCCTGTGTTTGATCATTGCAGTGTATGCTAACTGGGAAGAAGAGTGAAGGAGGGGTAGGGTTTTAAGTTGATTACACCCAAATTTAATGAAACGTACAAGGAAACCTGATCGGGTGTAATCTCGACCCCACCAACTAAAACACTTCATTAGATTCTTGCTCTCGGTGCATTGGTAACAAGTCTGGCGTGATAGGATGGCCTCTTCCACCCAATGCGCTGTGCAAGTCTCGGCAAAATATGTATGAATCTCGGCAAGCAATCGATGTGCGAGGGATGTGGGGTAATGAAAACGTGAGAAAATTGATTCGTGACTTGTAAAATAATGGCTTAGAATAAATACAGATGGATAGTAGTAAGTGATGGTGCATTGAAGTGATGTGAAGAACATGAACAAGGTCCTCTTCATTTGTTTTGTGCAGTTAGAATGGAATCAATGGTATCTTCTGCCATTTTCACAAAGCATCCCAAGTGGCCAAAGAAAATGATTTTGCTAGTTGGACTCCAATGGCAAATGTCTAATAATTTCACAAAATTTGAGTCCTCATCAAGTCTTACTCTATTCATTTAATAGATAATGTAATAGTGAACCTTAAAATAGCCTTAAGAAATAAACATCTTTGCCTCAATCTTTGTCCCTGTTTACTGAAATCTTCTCGTGGCAGTTTGTGAAAATGGTGACAATTTAATCATTATAATACAACTCCTCTTACTAATTGTAAATAGTATAGTAAATTGAAAGTCAAATTGTCTTGTTTAGATATACACCTGCATTAGGTTGATTGGTCTTACATTTTGAGCCAGGCATGTTCATTAACTGCCCAACGTTATTTATTAATTTTCATGTCTCCATACATTCTGTAATTTAACATATATGATTAAAGGGAAAGTATGAACTCTAAATTTCTTAGATATTCTTCAAGTATTTCATAAAAAGTACATCAAGCTGTACCTTTGAAATAAGAATTCTGGCATATGGAATTTACCTTGGTGTTTGATAAAGAAAGAAAAAAAACTTTGTGTCATTTCTAGTGACCAGACTTTTTATAAGAACTGTGGCAATACTTTCTATGTTGAGTGTTTTTCAAAGTTTGTACAATCCCAGTCCCACAGCTCAATCTAAAAATTATATAAACACGGTGGCAGTCCAAGGGAACACCATAAATTGTTTTCAAGATGAATACGAAATTGAAGTTGCCCGAACCCCCAAATGGCACTGCAACGTATATCAGTTCCCTCTTAGCAGCACACATTGACAATAGAACCCATTCTGTAAAGCAAGCCAATGTAGGGTGAAACAGCTCTCCCATGCTTGCCACACTTGAAGACCCGCTTCAGACAAACCAAGGCAGAGAAAAAGAGAGGTAGAAAGGTAAACCCATCTATAGTTTCTGCTCTAGAATTACAGCCCTGGAGCCCTTAGAGCTACCAAAAAAGCCTTCAAAACCCTCTCCACAAAAGGGGGTGCAGTGTATCGCCAAGCAAGATGACATGGGGGAAAAGGGGGGGGGATTTTCTTAACGATTTGCAGCCACTCCACCCCACGAAAATGGTTGATAGGTAGTTAATTGGAGGATGTCAAAGGGAGAGGGAGAGAAGAAGAGTGAACAACTGCCATCTTTTAAAAGAGATCTTTAAAAAAAGTGATTCATCCCCCTAGCCCTAAAGGTACAGATGTCCAACCAGTTTGTTGGAAAGAGAAAGAAAATCTTAATGCCCCTCTTCCATTTCACATTCTAATTTGCTGGTTGAGGCCACCACCGCTTTTCATCAGGTTTGTTCACTCCGGTGCTGCGGAGAGACACCGAACCCTGCAAATTTCTGGAGGGGGGCTTCTGCGACAAGATGCTCTACCACATCGGGCTCCCGTGCTCGCAAACACACCGTCATTAGGCTTGTAAATATATGTACGGTACCAGTCACATACTTAAGATTGAATAGAGCTATCAGTGAAACTCTTGAATACTAATGAAACATCATCGTGAGAGATGAAGCCTTAGATACCGCACTTTTCTTTTAGGCCCTTCTCTAAATCGAGCCGATCGAATATCAGTGTGTCTGTACCATTGCCAATATTTGCTCTGCATGATAGGAAAGCTGTCAAAAAGAATCTGTAATTGGATAGAGGTCCTCTTCCCGAGAAGGCTGCATCGTTGACGATCCATCCCTGCTCCAGAAAGCTGGCTCAAAGGTTTTTTCGGGCGCTAATCAGAAAGAAATGTCTCATGATGAAGAGAAATATGAGAGAATGAAATGTCTCTGATGCTATCAAAGATACCTAGTTCATATTACAATCTCAACTCAACATCTTTCAATCTAACTTGTATTCCTTTGTTGTGCCTGCATGTGACTAGATCCCTGCCATTAAATTGAAAACATCCTAAAGCTGCATAAAGGCTGTCAAATGTTTGAGCTCAGGCCAACTGTTGTCTATTCATAAGACATCAAGTTTCTATTGGTTGTGTATATTATGCAGATATGACTATCCTTAACTTGCTATTTACTAATTTTAGGACCATTCCCCCCCCCCCAAAAAAAAAAGCCTCTGAAAGAGTCAGAAAGGAACGATAGTAAATGCGTTCAAATTAGACAATTCATCTTAATGCTGATGGGATATTCAAAGTCAGGATTAACGATGGGTAAGCTATCAATTTTATGAAATAATAATCTCCCCAAGAGTTTTATACAGTCTTGGGTATATGTATTTGATATTGCTTAAAGTGAAAGAACACTTAAATAGAAAATTTTCATTCTGTTGTCTGAAATGGTTTGACCATGTTTGTTGCATCATTGTCAAAACTTAACCAAAGTTAATGTTTTTTTTATTGTAAGGCAATTTTTAAATTATCAGTCAGTAATATGCTAGACTTGATAAAATTGCATGAAGATGATTATTGGGCATTGGCCTCAATTGGTTAATGGCTAATGATAATCTGAATATGAATACATAAAAGAAAATAATCAGGGTTTTGAATTTTAGTCAAGGTCAGAGGTCATTTGATGACAAACAAACCCATGATATTACAATCAAATGTTTTTTCCCTCTCTGAAAAATTATTCATCTAAATTGTTTTCAAAATTAGCACTGCTGCTATATTGCAAAATGCAGATAAGACTGGCAGAAGTGTTCCACTTGTTTGGTAATTAATCAACAATTCATTTCGATTTTGATATTTTAGTAATTAGGGCTTACAATGTTTCCTGTTCAAGGCTCATCTTAACATAGTTATCATCTTTAGTTCTGACGTAATGATGGGGCCATGATGTTTGGCATGGTTCATATCTCACTTTCCCATTGGACAGGTGAAGCTGCTTATTGTTAGCCAGGCGAAGGCAGCCTGCTCTGCCATCGATTTTCACGCACCTAACCCAATTGACAGGAAATAATTGCTGCGCAACACATCATCCAATTAGACCCCCTGCGGCTCAATTTACAGACATCCCATTTCCCCCTCCCTGTCCAAATTCATTTACCCACAATGCTGGTACATGCGTGCCCCTTGGAAAAACACACCCTCTGCTGGAGCACGACACGAAGTCGTCGTTGTAGGCAAGCTCGATGTTGCTTTGCACGGCAGCGGCAGGGCACGCTCGCGACCCCAGAGAAACATGCTTCGGCGATCGATACCTGCTATGTGCTCAGGGGGTCTCGAGACTCTCCAAATATGTAAGTCCCTGATAACTTCTATGAGTTTATCTTCCAGAGTCCTGAATAATATTTTATTGATTCGCCTTTTGGATGTTAGGAGCTTGGGGTTTTGATAATGAGGAGAGAACCGCAGACCGAAAATAAAGGAAGTGCTTTAAAGACACGACAATTTTTAGCTAGCGTGTGGGCTTTACATGCTTAATTTGTTCCATTTAGCCCATGGGTGTAATAAGCAAGAGAGGAAAATGTGTGAGGAAAATGCACATGGTTCTCATGCACCCGTATCGATTATGAAGCGCTTCTCAACTCTAGGCCATGCATAGAAGATGTGTACATCCACGAATACTAATGAAAAGATTTTGCACTACACCAAGCATAGGGGTATCTTACATTCCTGCTTTGCGATCCTTTGAGATTTGAAATGCTTTGCTATTATGTTTTCCTTTAGATATGAAAAATGCAAAAGACTCTAATGTTATTAGTTACAAAGTGAGAGTAGAATTTCATTACTACTGCTGTTTCTTTATAGGACAAGTAAATATTACAACCATGATAAGAACGGCATAGTTCTGCTGCTGTTGCTGTTGCACTGGGTTACTATAGTGGCCTACTAGTTTTACTTTCACAAGTTCACTTAACCGTTTCTGTTACTAGTATTGCCAGCAAGTACTGGTACAACTAATGTAGTCTTCTGCTTCTACCACAACCAACACCACCCTTGCTACCACCATTACCACTACTACACTATTGACAACTACCACCGTAGTTAATAGACTATCCCCGGTTATATGTCTATAATTTAGGATGTAGTACATAGCATCTGCTGATGTGGTATCAGGCATTTTGAAGTGCTTATGTTTCACAGTTTGATTTCTTTTTAAAAATGTCTGATAATCATTTGAATGATTGTTTGGGGGCTTCACCACGACCTATATCAGAGAATATCATCCTTTGTGTCACAGGCATCTTGCCCCTTGCATATCTGGTGTGTTTTGAGGATTAACCTACCAGAGAGATGAGCCGGGATAGCTTGGCTACCTCCAAGACCAAGTACATGCTGTCACATAGAGACAGGGCTGGATCTATCATTGGAATACAGCATAATCCAGCTGACAAATCTCTCAAAATTCGCTGGGATTTAAAATGAGAGCTTCTTTCACTATTCTTGTCCTATTTCGTTCCTATTCATTTCATTTAATATTCTTTCTTTCAGATTGGGGTAGAGGCTGGTAGAGCAGGGAGTAAGTTTTGTCTAGATGTTCCTACATCTGTCACTGCACTTTGACCATCTCGTGTAGTGATTAATAATACTTTTGACAAATCTCTGATTATTTAAAAAAAATTCACGTCTTGAGGTTAGCCTAACCCCTTCAGCTCTTTGTTGAATCAAACGTACAAGACTTGTGTTTCAACTTATGCAAAAATCTCTATCCTGTTTGAGAGTCAAAAGGATTTATGCCTCTAAGACCAAAAACATCTCGCCTTCATTTGGTGACTCAAGATCTGAGTAAACTCGCCGGCTTGTTTACATCCCATGCACATTTTCTGCGCTGTTGTTTTCAGGGTATGTCGGAGGATTCTGCCATCTTGTGGCGTGAATAGGAGCCCTTGTTCTCTGAAGTAATCTAGCCCAGGAATACTGTCAATCCAAGGCCCAACAGTCCTTGGTCCTGTTTCAAGTGCTCTCCAATGTCACCCTGATGTCTGGAGTACTTGGTTTGTAAGCCCTTGTAAACCCATGTAAACCATGTAGTTTATTCCGGTGGTTCATATGGATGAGGGAATCTGGTAGAAGACATGATATGACTCATCTTGACAGAGCTAAGTCTGCTACCAGGATGGTTGTGACAGTCAGGAATGTCGACCAGCTACACCCCAACACTTGTACTTTTCCCCCTCAGTTGTCGTACTACATGAGCAAACCTTATACCAGTCATTAGTATCTGTAGCTCTTCAATTGAGTTCTTTGTATCATTAAATTTTCAAACCTGGCAAGATAATTTAATGTTTATCTCACCTTGTATTTCAGAAAATCTTTACAGAAGTCCCCCATTAATCAGATAGGGTTTTTGATGTTGAGGTACATTTTGAATAGGGTTATTTTACCCACAAACCCTGTCCATTCTGTTTGCTGTTTACCTATACATGTAGGCCTATATGAAATCGTGAGGTATTTTCATACATATATTGATTTACGTGTAGGCCTACTCTTAGTTTACATTGAAGTGTTCATTTTCTTACCAGCTCCTAAGACTCTAATGGTGCATGGTTTTATCGGGTTTAGCTACTCTTCAGACTACATCACTAATTGCAAAACTTAGCTATATTCTATGAAATCCATATATTTATTCTTTTTCTCTCACCCTCCTTGGATCAGAGCCCTATAGGTCATGTTCACCCTAAAGTACCTTTATCAAATGTTTGTTGGAAAGTTTTGTGGAAGGTCTTCTTACCAAACATGGTGGCATATTTGGAGGGAGAGTCAAACTTGGCTTGACTGGCTTCAGATATTACTTCTCAAATGGGGATTGACAAGTTTAAAACCCTGCAGTTGACGTAGCACCTCCAGTGTCCCTTTCCATTTGTCATCTTGTCGTCTGAGGCTCTCAAATCACAAAGTTTTCTTGGGAGCTGTGTTGGGGCGGCTGTATGCAATGGAAGGAAACTGGTGGGGAGAAATATGTTAGATGTTGTATTGTTTTCTTTAGAGTGATGAAACTTTCAGATTTTTACTTTGATTATCAAAATAAGCGTAAAAATGAAAGTTGAAAATGAAGATCATAGTTGTCATTTGTGAAGTTAACAATGAAAATCTACACATCATTTTGGTATTAATTATGAGCTATGTGGCAACTAATTCTGCCTGAAAATATGGACCTTTTTCCAAGCAACAATGATATGCATGCCCATGTGTGCTTATCTGCATTGGTGATTTTCAGTCTCAGTTTCATTAATGTCATGATAAGGAAACAATTCATCTTGATTTTCAAGACATTCATTTGAAATTATTGCTCATCACATCAAATATATTCTAGTTTTAGCTTTAAAAGCAACTCTCTCTATGGATAGACAGACCTTTATCCCATATTTTTTTAACCATCGCTTACGTTCTTCATCCTAATAAATGAATATTATTTGGGGATGTTTTTTTATTGGGGGGGGGGTGGTAAGTAGGCTTCCCACTTCGTTATAATGAACATTCACTTGGTAGATTGACAGGCTGATTTTGACTTCACAGGTATGTTGAACGGTCACATTCAGCCCACTCAAAATTCAGGTGGGTTTTTCGCCTGCCATTCATCATTTCACGGTTGAACACAATTCAGATGAATAAAAACCTGTTGCCGTCAGTCCTCCCCGTCAATTTTCCGGCAGATTTCCTTGTATTTGCATACATGTATGCTCAAGCCTGAGAAGATCCGTTCTTCCTAATTCATTGGCATGGTGAAAGCTTCCCCTCTGCTGCAAAGAACAAATATGGTCTTTCTTTTTCTCTCTCTTTGGATGTTTTTCTATCACTTGTTCATGTCCAGAGGTGGGAAGAAGCCCCAAGTTGAATTGACAAAGAGGCAAACAATAATTGCAGGAAGGTAACATGTACTTCTGGCACCCAGGGGCGATACTGTTGATACTAAACTTTTGGCTAGAATCGCCATTATTGAAGGGAATATGGCCATGAATTCTTTTAGTAGTGACCATTAGGTAATTCCGTGTAATGCCTAGAAGGTTATAGGTGATGGACGCATGACCATTAGTCTGACAGTGCCCAGGGCACGCCAGCCACGTTTGAAGATTAGGTCGAAGAATGTCCCCTCTGTCTAGTTCAATGTTCTTTCCCCTTCAAATTAATTGGTGTAAAGCTTGAAACAAATGATGTGAGTCAAGAAGTCCCTTAAACTTTGTTTATTAACAAATCGTAATTGCCCTGTTTCATAGAACATTTTGGATATGACAAGTTGCAAGCACTTCTTTATTGATACCAAGCTTATTGAAACTTGATTCCAAGTTTAATGAAACATGCCTAATCGTGATCATAGAGGGCTCCCCTCCCCATAATATATGGACAATATTTGGCAAGGTACATGTACCAGACTACATGTTAGAACATCTTGGAAAGCAGATCAACTTTTTGTTTCCATCTCACCAAATATCCCTTTTAATGAGTCTAATCATTTTTGGTTGTCATTGCAGGTCCACCCAAGATCTCGGAGCAGGTGAACGGTTTCCGGAAAGCAGTTCAGGGTCGATCTATCAAGCTTCCATGTCCCGTCACGGGGAATCCCCCACCCCTCATCATGTGGACCAAGGATGGCGTCACCATTCACAGCGGCTGGGAGCGCTTCCGGGTCAGATCGGAGGGTCTCAAAGTCAATGACGTGGTGATCGAAGACAGTGGATCGTACATCTGCAGGGCCACAAATGGATTCGGAAGCGTCAGCGTAAACTTTACATTAACAATTACAGGTATGTTAGGGTCCACCCATAGGTGGTTTTTGTAGGCATGCAAAAAATTATGAAGAAAGTGAAAAAAATCTCACTTTTTTTCTCTTAAATTTTGCTTTAACTTAATATTTTGTGTTGTGGAAAATTTCAAAAAGATATGAAATTGATTCTTCTTTCTGGAACAATATAATGGCAAAGTTGTAGAAACGTTCGGGAGGGGTGTTCTTCAATCATCTATTTTTTCACCCTATTTCAACTTTAGTTACAAGGAAATTTTTTTTCTGAATATCTATCAGTTTGCAGAGCATAAGGCGTTAAAGAGAGCTTAAGTGATACATTCATATGATGGGATGTTTAACAAAAATGCTCTTGAGTCTTGGTGTAAAGGTGAAATAATTCAACTGACATGTTAATTTCTATTTTCTGTTTGGGGAGAAAACCAACTTGATAACGTAATATCTTGGTAGGCATATCCTTTACAGATTTGAACTTCCAGTTTTAATCTCGGAATATCATTCTTTGAATATATCTTGCATCTTGATTATTGACAAGGTGGTTGACCTTAGCCCTGGCCCATACGGTCACAGCAGCATGTGGTTTAAAATATCCCTGATGATATAAGAAAGATTGTTGTTGGGTATGACAATTCTGATTGCGAAAACATGTGTCGGGTGTGCGCCTGCGATGTTGATCACGCATATGCAACGTCACTTGAGATTTGATGATTGGTTAAAACCTGTTGATGAACTGCTGGTGATGTCATTTCCAAGTCCGCAGATGATGATGATTGGAAAAACGTCTTTTTGCCAATTGTTTGTTCCAAGCTATTATTTTCCATGAATTCAGATATTTTTTTAGTATCTTTTGGCCAGGACATCTGTCGTTTCAAGTATCCAATGCAGACAATCGGGATTAGATTGATGTGTTAAAAGACATGCGGAAAATACCACAGTGATAACCAGTGGGTTAGGGTTGTATTGTAAATCAATTTTGAAATTTCATCAAATCGACAAGGGGGGGGGGACAAATAATACATTTGTTGCGAATGAGAGTATCATGCTCTAAAGAAGTTACATTTTTCGTGAATTGAAAAAAAAAAGAAATTAGTAAAAATCATCAAGGAATAGTTTTCTTTGTTTACATGTAGTAAACATGATCAATAATGAATAAATTTATTTCTGAAATGTGTTCTGGACTGGTGAGAGATGGATTGGTTTAGTTTTAACATACATTCTGTGAACATTATATGGATATTACTAATATTTTCTGTTCGTGTTGTATCAATTACAAAACACACAAAAAATGGAATAGCAATGAGATTGATTCTTATTTCAAGAAACACTTAAAATTATGTTTGCATTCCAATAAAAACTATCGTAATTCTGTCCAAATAAAAGTTTTACTGCTCAAATATTTGTCTGTGTATCTTGCTTGGTTAGACCAGTGTGCATTCTATTCCTGACCTAAATTCCATATCTCTGAATGATTTAGGATTTATTATCACTTCAAATGATAGGTTTATGACTTTGTCCCTATTCACCAACCACTTGTCTCCTCCACCTACAAAAGAAAGAAAAATCTTGTCCTCTGACAAATAAAAGTTCAGCCATCATGTGGCCATGTTCACATATTGGGGTAAATGTGTCATTCAAATTGAACAATATATTATTAAAGTAATTCCATCCTTTCCTATCGGACATTAACTTATTGAAAAAATATATTTTTGAGATGCTATGAATTGTAAAATCCTACTTTAGGAAATCATTCAGGGTTTTGACAATTAGAGAGATGTCTATACAAAAAAATCATTTACCTCAATAATTAAATATACATTTACCTGATTTAAGGTCAGTTCAATAAAATTTCTATATTTTTTCTTCAATATTTACAATTTAATTTTTTTTAAAGCTTTTGTATAGTAAAGATCTGTACGATAGGAACATTATCACCTCTTTCTCACTTTCAGTGTCGTATAAAACTTCAACTAAGTTTTAAACTTCTTCTTGAAGCTTCCTTTAAATTATGCAGCTCACAGACTGATGGATTTATCTTTCTGATGTACATGTAGATTTGGGGAATCATTTTCTCTGAAAATATGAAAAGGTCTTATTTTTCTGGATGATTAGAGATTTGGGGAATACGCCTAGCGGGGAACAATTTATAACCCTCTTGAAAATTGTGAAGAGTCCTATAACCTGCTATAAAATGCTGGAACATAAATCACAAACTCTCCTAACAACACTCTCTTTGAACTTTCCTCAAACTTGAAGTAAAATGGCCCTGTGTTCAGACCTTCAAAGAATTACAGAGGTTATATAAAGTAACCATATTTTCTTGTAATTAAGGATAAAGACCTACACATAGACTTTATTTTTCTTTCAATTCCCATCATTCTGACATCACATAATTCTATGTGATGATTATTGGTATTTTTTGCCCTTAATTGCATCACATATTTGCTCTTTGATCTCCAAAGTAATATTATGATTATTATTGATTATTATTATCATCATCATCATCACATGAAATATCAAATCTTCTAAAAAAAAATTATATTAATTTGGTTTGGAATCACATCCCCCAAGATATTTTGTTTTAATGAAAGATTACCTTTATAGGGAATCCAAACTAAAATAAAATGTGGTCTTCGGAGGTTAAAGAAAAATTAAATAAGTTGATATGTAACTTTCTTATTGCTTGTCCGATTCCTTTCAAACTTTCACTATATATTTTCCCTGTCCAAAACAGCATTTTATGTCTCAGGGAGGATTCTCCTTTAAATGGTTATCTATCTCTTTATAACACTCAGCGAGGATGAGCTGACGATCCAAGCACTGCATCAATCTCTCCCCTCTTGTAATATTTGATATCATCTTGTAATCCCCTGCACAAACTATTGGGTTACATGATCAAAGGGGCCCACTTTCTTTCCTTTGGACACTGCAGGGAGGGACCTTCATACCTCTCTTTGACCAGATAATTTTTTGTATTTTTAAATTGGATATCCTACTACCTTGATGACAAATAAAAAAAAAATACTAGGTGTTTCTGTCAATTTGCAATTTAAGTAAATTACCCTGCCACCATGACAAAAAAACTAATGATTTCAATTGAAAGTTTCTGAATAGTTATTTGAATTTGCTGGCATTTGTGCAGTGTAAAAGCATGTTAGGAGGACTTTGATCAAGTATGCAAATGAAGAATGCACAGTATTCTCTGAAGAAATGTAAATGCCATGTTAGATGATCATAATCTTATCTAGAAGAACTTTCCTGTACAGATCTGATAATGAAAGTATGAATGGATGATATAACTTGGTCTGAAGTAAGTGACAAGTATTTTCATGATTTGGCGGTGTGCAAGTGCTTTTTGCAAGATTATAGAGCTTGGCAATTGGGGGAAATTAACCCACCAGATTCCACCACTTCAAAAATTATCATGATCAAAATGAAATAATATCCAACAAAAATCATTTGAAAAGCAGAACCAGTGTTTTGTAGCTTGTAAATTTCCAATTTTCTTGATATAGATTTAGATACATTAAATTCAAGATACCTGTTCCTCAAGAAGCTATGTACAGTATAAATAATATTACAAATTTTGGTGTTGAAAATGGCACTTTAAGATTAATATATTCTGAAGAATGCAGAAAACTTATTGAGGAACACCATCCTACAAGTCTGCCCTGATGTCAAGTAAATGCAGAAAAATTAGAAAAGTGCATTTATTAAATTGAAAAGAAAATGTATCAAAGAATATTAAACAGAGTTGTGGATTTTTCAAACTTTTAACCAATTTGTTATAAATGTCAAATTGTTGACCCATATGTTTATGTTGATTTATTTTTTTTAATGGTTTTCTACATGACTTAACATTTCCCCCATAATTTGTAAACATGTATGAAGTAATAAGACTCTCTTAAGATTTAAATGGATGCACAGGTCAAGTCATTGTCAACTTATTGAGAAGATGACTAGAAAGTAAGACTTCAAAATTCTGTGACTATTTTTTTAATATATATATATTTTTACTTTAATTAAAATCTACATGATATAAGGGTGATATCATGAATATTCTTTTTGAGAGACCAATTTTCAAAAATTATTGTCCAAGTTCTTTTTCTGATGAAAGAACAGCGCTCTCTAAATGCGATATTTTATTATCAATGAGGCATATGCAAATATGAATATCATCTATTATCTTTTACCCTCTCCCTCTTAATTTAAGCTTATCTCTTTTATTCCAATATCCTTTAAGTTTCCTTTTTATCTTTTTTGATCATCTTCTGACCCCTATCTGTACCATTTTTTAATCCCCCTTTCCCCTCCCCCCTCTACGATTTTCTCTGTACCCCATACCTCTCTACTTTCCACTTCACTCCCCTCGCCCCAGGGCCATCGGCTCTTTGATGATGCCGACACCCCCTCTCGGCATCTAGTAGATTGCAAACATTTCCCACACAATGTCTTGGGTTTTTTGCTCAATTGCATGAAGATGAAGTGTAAATGATGGCAAAATCGACCAATTCTGCACTTGTTTAAAGGCGGATTTATCACCTGAGCCAATCACATTGCTTTGGGTTACTTACGGGGTTGGGGGGGGGGGGGTCAAGAGGCAAAATTTGAAATTTGAGAGATAATCTCTTGTTTGATTTTTGAGTCATCATTTGAGTTGCAAAAGTATAAATGTTGCAAGGTCCTAACCCACACACGCTTTTCTCATTTCTTCTGCATTTGCCCGGAGCACGCGCAAATCTTTAACGATCAGCAAACATCAGTGAGAGAATATTTTTAAAGATGGTCCACGCAGATAGTCCACGAAGATGTGTGATGCTGCATTCATACTTGCTTTTAAGGTGACACAACATTTGCTCCTGCAACATTTGCTCCAGTCTTGATATCTCTGAGGGTTTCGGGTTTGAGTTATAACTGTAATAGAGTGTAGAGTGTAATATCTTGACGGTTTTATGCAAAAAGATATACCTCAAGGCTATGGTTGTGGTGAATCATTGACATCACTGTCATCATCATCACCATCATCATAATCATCTACCCCACCACCATCACCACCACCACTATACCAACACCACCACTACTACCACCATCATCATTATCATCATCACCACCGCTATCATCATCTTCATCGCCACTAACATCATCACCACCATAACCATGACACCATCGTTGATGTCGCATCACTACCATTATCATCATCTCTCTAAGAGTCTATATAGGTTTAATAGGGGATTATTGACAATTCATGTGTTCAATTCTTATATTTAAAAAATTAATTTAATGACAACCATATTCAAAGTTCCAGTCAAAACAGAACAAGCTGAACGTTTGTAATTACCAGTAGTTATAGGAAAACTTCACAGACTTGCCAAAAATTATTTCTGTGTAAAGATTTGTGTGAATAATTATGATATTTTTAAGTAAGTAGTGTAAATATGTTCATTTTAAATGACTGCAATTGTCTGTATCAGTAATAAGTAGAATTAATACTGAAGTTACTGTACAATGTTGTGATGTAGTTAAAATAATTGTTTTAACTATGATAATGGCATTATTTGGGGATAATCTCGATTTGCATCTTGTCATTATGTTAGCCCCAATTACCAATTGTCTTTGTTCATATTGTACCTGGCAGTGAGATATGGTAATAAATTCAATTCAATTCACTTCCATTCAAAATAGTAATAAACCCGAACTTGCAAATTACAAATTCAATTTTATGCAGAGATATTCAAAGCCTTGATACTTCCTCTTTCATCTGTCTTTGCAAAGTTAGGAAGTACTTCTCCAGGACTTCACTCTTTCATTTCTTTGATAATTTGAGACATATCATTGAATGTATTGTGACGTGTGAATACAAATTAGGTAGATTTACTGGTCACATACCCCTATTCTTATGCTAAACCCAAAAGTAAATATTCCGTCAAAGGGAGTTCTTTCTGCTGAAAGTGCGGTCAGTTTGATTCTCATTGATGCTCGTACTGGAGTAAGGAGAAATTGGTCTGTCTCGGTGGTTTCACACTATCCCTTGCTGAGCGAAAAAGGCAAGGTGCATATGCTACTCACCACCAGTGTACCTGTAGGGGCGGGGCAGTTAACGGTGCAGTCTGCCCCCCCCCCCCCTCCAGTGAGTGTCTAATGACTCAGAAGAGGAGGAGAAAATGGTTGCTCCCCCATGATCCTCTAATGTCTTCTCTCTGGTAGTTAGTGCTACCCTCTCAGTGAAGTTTTTACCATATGAGCAAGTCTTACTGGAAGTTTTTCAGTAGTGTAGATGGCAATTTTGCCCCCCCCCCCCAAAAAAAGAGATCATTCAAATGTTTTATTATGTATTTTTGCTGTGCAAATGGGCCCTATAGTAAGTGATTGGCCCCAGTGGGGCAGCCTGTCACCAGCCTGAAAGCACCCCTATCGCCTGGGGCGTAACCTCTCAAGTAGCCCCCTCAGAGCTGGCCTGTCAACCCAACCAATTATCCATTCACAATAATGGAGGCTTGCTTTATTACCAATAACACATGGCTCCTTGGAGAGAAAACAGGAGAAAGAAGCGGGTAAGAATTGGGGCTCAGGACCAGTCCTCGGCTCGAACCAGTGTTTGTTCTGTGTGTTATAGTTCTGCCAAGAATCAAGTGTTCGGTCTATGGGGAAACTCAATGAATGTACATGTAGGATAGTCAAAGACTTTAATAATCACCTGAAATATTTTCAAAGTAAACGCAAAGTTCATATCTCACTTTTGTCTGTGTATTTGTGACAATGCATGCATCTTTTGACCCATTTATGCCTGCCTTTAAAGGGGGAGGCTGGAGGAAAACAGTGTGGGAGAGAAGACGGGAGGGGAATTACGTATAAAGCTGATATATTTTAATATATTATGTAGGCCAATTATTTTTCATAGAATGCATAAGCCTATACTAGATTGGGCAACCTCAACCCCAACCTCACCCTCAATCTCGCCCCCAACAACCATGGACCTATTACGAATGGACATTCAACGAATCCCCTCCTTTGACACAGAGACCGTCGCCGCTAATCCTTTTATAAACAGAGCGCTGGCAGCTGACACCCATCAAGCCGGTCGTAAAACATGCTCTCACTGATTGACAGCGGAAATCAATTGTACGCTGCTCCTACCATGGACCTATTATGATGTTGTTCGTTCACTTTATCAAAAGCAACGCACAGCAGCGAACGTTAGCGCTTTGAAAATGATAGCAGAAACAAGAAAACAGGCGTGCATAAACGTATTTTTTACGTACATCGCTAACAACCGGAAATGAAATGCATTGACATCACCTTGCAGATCCGTATATCTACGGCAGAAAAGCAGTTGAAATTCGACGAAAAAATCTGCGGAAAAACGTTAAAATCTCAGCTTTTTCGGACAGTATCGATGTCGATAGTAGCGCTTACCTTCGGTCAGAAGTTGATTTTCATTTGGGCATAAAATTCCACAGGATTGATGAAATTTAACGGGATTTTTTTTGATGGACAGACGACAATCGCACATTATTGAGAGCCTAAAATAATGTACTGAAAAACCGGATATGAATTGCGCATTGCATTCTAGGTAATGTAAGGGGTAAGGACTTTCCCTATTGGCAATCGGGGCTACAACATGACCGTCTTTGGTCGAAAGAGGGCCAGTGATCGATCGGTGACGATCATCGGGTGAAAAGAGCTTGTGTAAACAATCACCCCGGGCGGTCGTTGTAAAAACCGCGTAAAGAGAAAGTTAAGGGTTAGACAGCAATTTTGACAGCTGGAAACAGGTGGTGGTCATAAAATGCTCTCGTTGAATGTCCATTCGTAATAGGTCCATGCAACAACTCAGTGAACCCACCCTTTGGCTTTGCCATCATTGAGGTGTTAGTTCAGGGACCTGCACATATATCCTCTCGGCATGACCTTTCATGACCCCTTTCTGACTAGATTGACCCCACCCTCCCTCCCTCACAAGGCATATTGCTCTATGTCTGAAGTCCATGCATTATCTCCATTGTTTTTCATGAATCCAAAAATATTCTGCTTTGTATAATTGTATGGTTTACCATGATTTTGAATAATCAATTTTCAAAAGAATGTGCAGGTAAATTTGTTTTATTGTTACAAAATCTTCATGAAATAATTTTTTGTTTGTTTTTCTGTCTGTATGGTATTTTGCTCAAATGTTACGAGTCTAGTCAAGGAATCTTGATTTCTATAAGGCTACTTTTGTATACTGGTAGTTAAATTGCTAAGGTTGGATTCACCTTCAAGTCAAAATGTGATTATTGAAATTACACAAGAGAATGGCAATGCAAGGTAGATAGCGATATCTCTCTTCCCTTACCTTAGCCTTTTTCACATTTCTTTACCAACGTAACATAGTTTGTGTGCTTTTTTAGATTTAACTTTTAAGATGCACACTGAATGCGAAAAAAGGTGTGTGTTTGACTTGCCCTGGTTATAGGTTTGTGTCCTTCAAGGGAGTATTTTGTTGTGAGAGATCTGCAGATGAGTCTACTACACCTATGTGTTATTGTATTTCTAGTTTTCTAATTGCTTGTTATGTGTGCATGTAAGGTGTCAAGATGTAATTACTCACTAAGCTTGATTGGGATGTATATGCTCCAAACACATCATTTGAAGTTTTGGAACATGCCCATATCCTAGCTTGTCTTGACTTGGATGTGTTTCATCATAGTGCAATTTAAATAGGCCTACCTTATTTTGCGCAATGATTGTTAAAACTGTGGAAACTTTGCAATTGTGGACTTACAAAAGTACCTCAACATGAAAATTTAAGGAAGCAGCCATTATAATCAGAATGATTAAGGCATGAAGATACATCATGTTTCTCATTTAGACATTGATAAAATGAAGTAAATCTGCAGTTGTGCCTTTATATTTGTGTGGACATGCAGACACACTTCAAACTCCAAACACTGTCTCCAGAATTCAGACAAATATCAAATAGATCAATGTAGTAGAAGCATAGCAAGCATACGAAGTTGGGAAAAGAAAGGGAGAACTGTGCCCAAATCACTCAAGACTGGTATGCTGGAAAGTTTGTGTAGTGTAAACACTCGCAAGAAAAAACACACACTGATCTTCCAGTGCAAAAAAAAAAAGAAGGGAGAAATTCAAACAACTTTGATTCAGGCGCCAGTGTAGTGCTAATGCAAGAACCGCAGGACAAAGAAAAGAGGACCCATTTACATGTGAATCAATGGCAATTCTTTGCTTTCATTCCTCCATGTTAGCTGTGTAATAGCCCTGAATTGTTGATGAATTGAAATAGAATAGAGTGATAAATAAAAAGAAGTGGTTGGAAGAATCTTCCATTGTAGTCTCTTCTTTCTTTCTCTTTCCCTATCTCTCTTTTCTTTCTCTTTCTCTTTCTCTCTATCTCTCTCCCTTCTCCCCCCCCCCCTTTGACTTGTGATTAATTTGTTTACTTGTGGACTTTGTGTGAAGAGGGGTGGGATGAATGGGTGCTGGTTAACAATAGGAATTAATGATTTGAGAGGTTTACTTCAAACTGTGAAAAGGAGCAAAAGAAAAGTGAAGAAAAGGCCTGCAATTAGAGCACACATGATGGGAAGATGCTCTTTACAAGTATGGTGGTCTCAACGGGTATAGGGCACCAGCTTATTTTGGAAAGAGAGAAAAGGGAGGGGTTGGTCCAGGATGCACTTGAGTCCTATTTAAAAAAAAATTGATTTTCGTCACCCATTTTGAAGTACTTGCTAGTGTTGACTGTTGAGTCTTGAGTCTTGTCTAAAATGAAATAAGAAATAGCAATTGTGATAACAGGAAAAGCCTGTTTCATAAAATTTGTTGTAATATTTGAACAACAGTCTAGAGCTACATTGATTTGATTGGCTGATATGAAACTTCATAGAGAAGTTGTGTATTTGTTATTATAAAACAAAGTTTTTATGAAACAGGGCTCATGTCATTTACCATTTGACTAGGCATGATGCTAATGATTGTCTTTTTTTTTTCATTTCCCCCTTTTTTTTACCATAGATGGGTCAAGTAGTCCTGAACGAGATCCTAGCAAGGTAGACACACCTACAGTTGATGATAGGCCCGATAGACCAACGTCTGGAAGTGAGTATTAACCCCATGCCAATAGGAAAGTCACCCAGAAATAAAGTTTGTTTTCATAAAAATATTTGGAGCAATATCTTAGTGAAAGTTTGAGTAATAAATTTTATTCAAAAATAAGAAAGTTAGGAAGATGCAATCATGCAGGTATTTGCATTCTGAAACTCTTTGTGATATATCTTTCAAACACCCTTATTTTCAATCTGTCCATGTAAAATGAAAATAAAAATGACATAATACATAGATCCATAATGGTGAATGTTTGACTTTTACCTATGAAATTATATCTCACTTTGGACCCATTTATTGAACATTCATTTCCTGTTATTAGTTTCAGTTACATAACTGGAAAATGAGACTCACCCAGTGGATAATTGTTAGGATATTGAGTAAATTGGACGGTGGAATTTGCGAGGTATGTCACAGAATAGCTAATCATTTGTTTTTATGATAAGTTGAATCATAACTTCTTGGAAAAAAATACAGAATTAGTTTGAAACTTCACAGACCTGCTCCGCTTATTTATCTCCAAAATAATGAAATCAAACTTAATTGATGGCTGATTTTTTGTTTATGTGGAAGCATACTATCAGTGTTATATCATGAACTTTCCACATGTGCATAGTAGAAGGGCTTTCTTCAAACTATCCAGTGATCACACAATTATGTAGCCAAACTTCTCATGAGAACGGCCCCCTTTATCTACACCACCAAAAGGTCAGGTTACACGAGCACAACTTTTGTATATTTGCCTTATAAATGATATTTCTTTTCACGATACAGTGCATCGATACACCTTTGCCAATGGTCGATCAGTGGAGGGGGGATCTAAAAGAATTAGTGTACTGTAGAAGCTGTTATTTTCGCGTACAGATCACGGGGTCCCGACATTTTCGCGTGTTGTTAAATTCGCGATCGGAAGATGTAGAAAATATTTCCACAGCACTTAAAAGAAGTAAATCTAGTGCAAATCACGTGCATATCTGTACTCTTCCAATGCCATGCTGATCTGTGTTATGTACATAAATATGTCCCTGTAAAAACAGTTACAAACTGTGGAAAAAAGTGGTTTAAATTTCAATTTTTTTTACCTTTAAATCTGAAAATTCATCATGCCACAGTTTGATCTGTAATTTATAGGGTTAAGCAATCTTTAGAATTGGTGTTTTGTTCTAATAATTTTTCAAAAAGATGGTAAAAGTGCAAAAATGTGGAATTTTGTGAACAGAATCTACACCTTGAAAAGCTCTGGTCATGTGACTTATGAATATTAATGAGTATGCAAATAGCTGCCAATACGTGTGTATAGAGTCAATCAGATGACAATAAAATCAAATTATTTCATGGAAAATACATTTTAATATTACAGTGAGTGTATAGATATTGATGAAATAATGTTAGAAAATACTTTAGGCTCTGATTTTGTTTGAGAAATTAAAAAAAGTGAAATTCTAGATAACTTTTTGAATCACTAACTGTACTTTCTAAGCCTTATTTTTTGTACATATAGAGGTGCATATCTCCATTTTCTCACTAAACAGTATGTTTTCAATAGCAAAACTTTGCTGCCGGGGACATTGGCACTGACCAAGAAGTGTGTCAATATTTTCGCGTGTTGTTAAATTCGCGGCCGATCGGCATTTCGCGAAATCCGCGATAATTAAACCCCCGCGAAAATTACAGCTTATACAGTAACTGAAAGTTGTGTTTAATGCCATCGTGGACACATTATCTAACATGAAACTTAAATGATGATGAATACACAAAATGTTTTCTAGAGCATGATCTCACCAATGGAATGATGCTTTTTTTTAACCCCCCCCCCCCCGATCTCAGGCAGATAATGTGGAATAAAAAAAAAATGAAAAGTCAGGTTGCTTGATTACACAGCCTGATATGATCACTGCGATGGTTTGATGGAAGCCGAGTAGAAGATGCCATCTTTTCTCTTTCATGGTGAATGGTTTTGCTGTGTCTGTACTTTGTAGAATTAAATGTTCTTAAAAAAATTAATGTCTTTAATTGAATCAGCATCAATCCATGTATCTAAGATCGGTGGAAGATCTTGCCAGCTAGCCACTAAATGTTCACTGACAGATGTAGCCCTCAGCCAATGGGATGCAAGGATAATCAGTTGTCAATAGAAAATAAAACACTGACAAGTCACTTTGTAAAATTTACCCATGTTTTTGTTCTTTGAATTGTCTCAATCTGTAATGATTTAATTTAAGAATACTCTCAAGAAACACATAAAGTACATTTTTAATTCACTAACCTAACTTTCATTATATTTGATATATTAATTTTGATATAATGTTCAATCTGGGTCATTCATAACTTGTTTTTCATTATCATGGTCGAATTCATTTCACATCACCATTTGGTTAATACAATTTAACTGCAGCATACATATATCGACAAAGTTTGATCGCTTTTTAAAGTGTATCATACGAGGTATCTGTATTTCTGTACTCCTCGTAATATAAGAATCAATACTCATTTAGGTTAACAAAGTCTATTCCAAGAAATTCAAATTTCCAATGTACATGTAGCTTCCGATTCTTCTTTTCTTGCAACTTGTACCAGTTGCCCTGCTTTGATTCTCAGGAACACTTCAAAATCTTGTGAACAGTATAGATCTAGACTGTTAGAAAATACATATAAATATAGGTTCAGTGAACTAGCGCTATTAATGTAGATTTTTTAATGTTCTGGGCCGTAACATGAAAGCTTAGCGATTGATCTTGGGGCTGATTCTATGATTGATTCCATTGATATTAAGTGATACATCAAGTAAAAATCAGCCCCCATTCAATCGCTAAGCTCTGTTACAGGGAAGTGGTGAGTCAAAGAGTCCTTTCTGCTACACTACATATCTTTTTAGACTTAGTGTCCATGCATCTGGGTAGTCGTACAGTACAAGTAGATTTAAAAAAGGATGTATGTTTTAAAGGGATGGTCCAGGCTGGAAATATTTATATCTCAGTAAAATTCACAGAGCAAAATGCTGAAAATTTGATCAAAATTGGATAACAAGTAAAACAGTTATTGAATTTTAAATATTTGCATTATTCCGGTGAAACAGTTCTAGGCATGTCTTTATAAATATTCATTCGGTGGGCTGATGATGTCATATCCCTACTTGTTCTTTTGTATTTTATTATATGAAGTTAGGTTTTATTCATAATTTTTCTACCAAGAACTAAAACAATTGGATTGACTTACTGATTAAAGATAAATTCCAGTTGTGGGAATGATCTCAAAATGACTTTTTACAGAATTCAATATATTGATCACCAAAGTGTCTGTTTGTATGAATAAAAAATATGTGCCAAAGGATTCTGGAAGAAATTGTGTAATTGCTGAGAAATAAGCAAAATAAGCGCGGATTCGGTCACTTCCGTCAGGTCTTTATTCCAGCAATAATAATACACTGTCCCACGTGTGCCTATCTGTGTTGGCGATCTTCAATGTGATCATTTTTTTTAGCTAGATATTATGATTTCACAAAGTTCAGTTTATGTAACTGTACCAGATCTAGATCCACGATGATATATCAATATTTACCTTGGTTTTACAGACTTTCTCACGAAATCAGTGTTTTACTGCAACTACGTTCATTTAGCTTTAAGTCCACTAGTAATTTATTGTCACAACTTATTTCATCATAATGGAGACACATCATTTACACATGTATGAAAAAATTGAACATTTATGATTTCATATAATAACTTAAGAAAAAGGAACGTGGGGGATGTGACATCATCAGCCCACCTAATGAATATTCATAACAATGTGCATATAACTATTTTCACAAAATATTGATAAACTTTAAAATTCAATTACTTCGTTATTTGTTAACCGATTTTATTGAAATTTTCAGCATTTTGCTCTGTGAATTTTACTCTATTTATTTAGATTTAAATATTTTCAGCCGGGACAATCCCTTCAACTTGAGGACAAATGCAGTTGGTATAGTAGTTTTGTAAAGTGTAGTAATCTGTTGGATTTTTGTGAGCAGTGTACATTGTTCAACAGTAGAGGGCGACATTTGTTATTCTGTCAAAGGTACATTTGCTTCCTCAATAACTACGTGGTTAAATAAAGCAATAGACACAGACTTTAAGCCAGTAAAGCAGACTTAGCAACTTATGAGGAGTAAATTATTTTATTTATTTAGCAATATATCTCTTTAAATTTAACTTGCTTCTTGGAAGCTTAAAAAAAGTTTGGTCAAAGCTCCTATCTGCAGTTTCATAAATAAATGATACCCTCTGCCATTGAACTTCACACTCGTAATGATAAATATTTAAAATGTAGAGGAGGGGTCAAAAGAGAATACATTTACAACGAAATCAATTCATTAGTGTAAAAGTCAGAAAATTTGTGCTTGTCGTGGTATGAATAAATGGCACTTGCTCCTTAGACATGATTTCAGTGGGTACATTTACACCTGCCTCTTCGGAAAAATACTTCGACTGGTTAAGATACATAAGTTTGAATGCGTGATATACTGAAATAAATAGGCGCTCAGAGGCCTGAACAAGCTCCTACATGGTTATTTTCCTCATGGGGATTGGTGTAAACATGGCTATTGTGTGGAGAATAAGGTTATGTTGATTGTTTGCCTCTCGAGGTTTGACCATTCGTTTGTCTTCTCGTTAGTGGCCATATATAGGCAGTCCTGAGTGTCGTGTTTCCAATTTCGTTTGTGTTCTCTGAATGTTTTATACAGATCCAATCCAAATTCATGAATGACCCCCCCCCCCCTCATCCAGACCCCCTTCCCGTTAACAAAACCAATACCACTTTCATCAAATCATCCAATTATGTTTTCATCGGATCCTGGGAGTTGTTCCATCTTTTCATTTCTCCCTTTTTTCTGTTTTTCTCTTTTTGTGTGTCTCTCGTGCATGTCTTTATGTTGTTTATTCGTTTTTTTATATAGCCATGCCTCAATTTTCCGAGCTGAACAAAATGATGAAGACCCAAAAGATAATGAAGCCCCTGAACAGTTCTGTGAGGTTAAAGTGCAAGGCTTCCGGCCACCCTCGCCCAGAGATAGTTTGGGAAAAGGACGGCACACGAATGGTCATAGCTGCGGAGGGCAAGCAATCTAGGCAGTTTACTCTCAAGTTGAGCCACTTAAAATCGGAAGATAGCGGCACCTACACGTGCATTGTGTTTAACAAGCACGGGCGTATTAACGCCACCTATGAAGTAGATGTAGTAGGTGAGTGCGTGGCCTACGTTAACTCAACCTATTTGGGACAAAGTGATTAGATTTTATACTTTGGACTGAAAAAAATGCAGGCCCTGAAATCATACAAATTCATGGATATCAGATGAGATATTAAAAAATATAATTTCAAAAAAAGTTTGATGGAAAATTAATCATGACAATCCTTAAATTGACTGTGATAGGATTGCCAACAAATGTTTTTCCCATGCATATTGGCACATTTCTAACATCTGAGATGATATTTATCTTATTTGTTTCAGTGAAATAAACAGAAAACTTAAATGCAGAAATGATAGGAAAATCCTTATATTGCCAATTTGAAGCATAAAAGCCAGATAAAGTAAGGATTCGAGTAATTGATTGTCCCAAATTGGTTGAAATAAGACCTCAATTCCCCTGCTTTGTATTTATAACCTACATTTACAAACTCAGAAAAATTACTCATGAAAGGGAACGGAAACAACGGTAGATCCATATTTCTCTTGAAAACGAAACAAAAAAGGTGCTTTTCTTTAATAAATTGAAATATTCACATTTCCTTGCATTTTTCTGTCTGCTATAATTGTTTAAATATCTTTAGCCTATACATCTCATTAAAACGATGAGGGTTGCACGTGATGATTTTGCATGCTTGTTTTTTGTCATTTGCCAAATGTGTTCTATATTGACTAGAAAAAAAAAGGTTTTTTTTTTCGTTATGCTCAATATAACCTCATCTTTTTAATGAGAGATACATCTTGGGTAATACTTTGTTTTATGTGGCATGCTTGCTTCATGTTCATTGCATGGTATTGTATGATTTATGATTCATGGTGGTGGTGTTGACTCACTTTTCTTTTTAATGAAATTATATATGCACTAAATAACACAAAAATCATTCAATTCTTTTTTTTATATGTACTCCAAATTATTTGTAATCATTTCAACAGAAACATAATTATGAATATAGAATCAAAGTACCTACCTTGCTAAAATATTTTTGAGTATAAGACCCATATTCATAGATTTTAAGAACAAAGCTACAGCTATTTAATTATCATTCTGTTCGCCATTAGAATTATGATGCACTCTAGGGGTCTCTTGTAATGTCAATATCTCGGAATTAAAATAAGCAGTTGCTTTTCATATTCATTATTTTTTTCTAAGTCATTGGATATTTTGTCATAGTTGACTGTACCTATAAGCGAAAGAGAAAACGATAGTTAATTCTGAATAGATCATTTGTTTTCTTTATCGTAAACAAAGTAACTTTCATTGAAGTCATCCATTGTTCAAGGACATTTATCTTTTCGTGGCAAAACATCAACATATATATGTGATTCTATAAAATTCAAATTTATTCTGGGCAAACATTAGAAAGTACAAGGCCACTGATGTGCGAACCCCCTTTATTTATATATTATATCACAAATCTGAGAAATTAAAAAAAAGGGACCATGAAACCTCTAAGCCAAATGACAGGGACTTGGGTTTTAAAGGACATCTCTATCATGGCCTTGGATTTAGCTGCTTAAGACCTAGGTATATGCTTATGCCACAAAAGTAACCTCTCCTTTTAATACCATACCATATTTCCTTTTAAGATCAAGTAAAGAAGAAGCCTGAGCTGTTGGGAGAACACCCCGTCAACACGACGGTGGAGTTTGGAGGTACCACATCATTCCAATGCCGAGTGCGTAGCGACATCAAGCCCCACATCCAATGGCTGAAAAGGGTGGAAACGCATAGCATCCCCTCCAACGCCACCATAGAGATGGACGGACAGTACTTTGTGGTTCTTCCTGCGGGGGATGTGCTCCCGAGACCCGACGGGTCATACCTCAATAAACTCATCATTTCCTATGCCACGGCGGAGGATGCAGGGATGTACATCTGTTTAGGGGCGAATACCATGGGATACAGCTTCAAAAGTGCATTCCTTGAAGTTTTTCCAGGTAAGATTCCCCCCTCCTCCCCCGGGGGTGCCCACTCAGTTAATATTGATTGAATAAAATATGTAGGTATGTTTTTCATAGTTCGCTTGTAAACAAAATATTGATAAAAATAATGCAGTTTCACTAAATGATCATACTTTCCATTGTTGACCTTAATTTGTTTCTTTTAAAACAGAACAGTTTGCTTAAATGTATATTTTTGCAGAAACATCTAACACTAGAAGAGGTGATGTTATCCAAATAATGTAGAGGTTTATGTATTATAGGATATTGATTTTGGCAAATCAAAAAGTGTTGTAAAACTTCAAGAATTCTCCTTAAAAAATTAGATTTCAGATTCATTGATGAATAAGAAAAATAGAGTTGTCCTGCATATTTGTCAAGCAAATTATATTGATGTAACTTAATTTGATTGGAGGAAACATTCATGTAGAAAATTAAATATAATAATAATAATGATAGGTCCATTTATACAATATAGTGCATATAAGCTAGTTCTTTTTTCTCTCCATTTGATTTGTTTCAGATCCAAACCTGAATGTGATCGACCCTGCCCTTCAGCAGACTCCTAGAGTAAATCCGGTCGTTCCACAAGCATGGAGCTCAGTTCAACAAGGCTTGCTCATCGGTGTCCCCGTCGGCTTTGCTTTCTTATTTATCGTCGTCATCGTCATCTGCACCATCAGTCGTAACAAGGCAAGGTCGCAACGTCGCCATCGGACGACCCCGCCCGCACCCCAGCTCCCGAACTCTTCGATCAAAAAGGATTACAACCACAGTGATTACTTAAATCGAACCAATCTGGCAAACCCCCATATGATGGACATGGAGCAGTGTGCGCCCCTCACTGCCGCGCAGTGTGCCCCCCTCACCTCACAACAGACTCTTCACATATACCCGGTACCGAGCCGGGAAAACGTCCTCAACCGTTACGACGTGCATTCACCGAGCAGTTTCACAGACACTTTAAACAGTAACGGGAGCTTAACAAGCAGCAATAGACCAAACATGCACCATCACTTACATCAGCATACGATTCTCCATTGCTAGCATTTGCTCAACAATTCCAAAGTCTAAAGGTGTCACTTTCCTTTTTTTTATATGAAAAAAAAGCAGAAACCAAAAAAAAATTTGCCTTTATGTTGACGTCTCTAGCTAGATAAAGATAACCCTTCTAGATTATGTTCACATGGCATGTGCAGTGTGCCCATAGATATATGTATAGAGAGAGATTTATTAGAACACTGTATTTGTCTTGTTTATATATTTCATATCTGTACATAAGTATATATATCTATATATATGTACGCCCAACTCTGTATTATGTGTTCTGTTTGTACAGAAAGTGTGTGTCTTAGTGCCTATGGCCTGCGATGTGTATAAAGTATAAATAAGTACAGATATTTATATATCATTATTGAAAGAGATTGAGATGTTATAGTCTTAGCTCTTCTTGAAATAGAACTGATGACTAGTGTTTTTTAATATTATTTTGAATTTGGTGATGAGCTGCAAACGTTGATATAAAAAAGTAAGGGGTAATGACTAATATAAATTCATATGTTGGCTGAAAGAAAATCAATATTTCAGCGATCTCTATTCACAGAATGCATGAAACAAAGGTTGAAAATTCATGTTTATTTTTTGAATTCCTGCTTTAATCTAACTCACTTTCCTGATGTTCAATTGTATGATGTGAACGAACCATTATTACGTAATTTGGTAAACTTTATGAACCTAAAATATGAGTCACATGATGCATTATAGTATTTACCTGATAGAATGATGTTATAGATCTGTAATGAATCCTCAAAGATAGATAATATTTTTGTGATTTATCCCGAAATGTGGAAAGCCATCAGTGTCACAATTCTTGATGTAGACGCTGTATGCAAAGTACCGTTGTCAACTAAATGAGCATGCTTATTTTCCTCAGCATGATACATGCTTGAGTATCCATTACAGAGAAAACATGTTTAATGGACATGTATTGAAGAAAATGATGTCTCTGGCTTTCCATAAATGAGATTAATTGGATCAGTCACAATTTTTAGTGAGATGGGGTCCCATTAGAACCTTAGACGCACCTTGTTCAAAAGCCGTTTGGAATGTTTCAAAGGTAACGTATTAACAGAAATATTAGTTTTTAAAAATAAGATCAAATGTCAACTCTAGAAATTATATTCCAATGGCCCCTTCTCACATAGATCAAAGTAATGATTTAGGAGATCAATTCCAATTTTAATTCTATTTTAATCAACTGCAACTCTTGTATAAAGCCATAGCCACTGGTCCTTTACCATACTGACTTGTCATAATATCAAAAACACAATTTCTACGACAAGTTTACTATCAGCCATTCAAATTGAATAATTTCAATAGCTTTAAAATTTTATTGCAAACTTGTTATTATAACATTATGAAATGGGTGCCAGGGCAGTGGGAAACTCATACCTTGGTGTACTAACAATGAAATATTGGTATGTGGATTCACTTTTTGTTTTATCTTTACAGTGTTTATGGAGATGAGGGTAAAGTTCATTGAATATACAAACCAGAGAAGAAAAAAAATTCTTAACATGGTCTTCCCTGCTCCTCTTTATTTCAAATTACTTTCTGCACTGTACTGAATCCAATAAACCATTTTGTAATTAGCTCTAGAGCAACTCTTCCCAAATGACTTCTTCTTTTTTTTTTTTTTTATTGGATAGATAGTGAGATACTCAATTTTAATTTTTAAGTGAAGATATTATGTAAGGTTGCCTGGGAGATGTTTCACAAAGATTTGAGTATTACTTAAGAGTCGCACTTAAGCTCCTAGTTACATGCGTTATAAAAGGCATGACAGCATTGGTAAGATCACGCTAAGAGGACGCACAATACTGCGTATTAATCAATAAGATTGCGCATTACATATTATTTATGTGTTGGCATTTAAGTGCGACTCTAATTCATACTTAAACCTTTGTGAAACCATGGTGAAACACCCCCCTGGTATCCTAATCTGCAATCGGGGGGGGGGGGGGGGGGGACATTTCATAAAACTGTTTGAAAGTTAAAAGTGACTTTAAGAACAACTGGTGATCCTTTCTTGTGGTTAATGATATTCACCATTAAATTTTCATTGGTGATTATTTAGAGCCTAAGAAATGTTCACCAGTCATTTTTAAAGTCGCTCTTCACTTACAAACAAGCTTTATGAAACACCCACCATGTGACACAAATTGTGGTTTACATTAATTTTCAAGTGGGAAAGCTTGTGTTTCATTGTCTGCTTTGGCTATCATTCTAACCGTTGCTGTTATCTTTTAGTGGGATAAGCACTATTCCGGTTTACTGCCAATGACTTTCATCTGCTCATGCATTAATTATGAAATTGATTATTTGAGTTTACAGGGTCTTTTTTGACATTTTCGGGATAAATCACCCTTTTTGCTGGATTTAATTTGTATCAGATTGTTAAAACCACTATTTAGAATTGTTATTTTATACCCTAAATCTTGTATTTCTGGTATTTCTGTTCAAGATATGTATAAAAAAAGCAGGTTTTCTGGTATGTTGTTGATGGAAGTGCAGAAAATGCTTAAATTTATGCATTCTTTTTTTGGCATTCATTAATTACCTCCATTTCGAGGACAAACTGTAGGCTCGAAAAAAAACTTGCAATTGGCCAAAATTTCAGAAGCTTTTAATAATTATTATTTTTTGTTAAGACTAATTTTCTGAAGTGGGACACTTGTCTTAACATATATTTTTTACAGAGTACATGGAAAGGAGGGGACTGTTGAAATATTTGTTACTACTGCCTGAATGTGGATTTTCATGATTTTAAGCCTTTTATATGCAGTATTATGTATACATTATTTCATGTGATGCGTGGTTGGTTTCTATGATATCATGTGTCCTTCCCACTTTTACATCATGTTTTTTATCATCATTTTGAATGGAAACTTTCGTCAAACATGATTTCATATGATGATGAGAGGGAACCTGTTGTCTTAAAAAAGGGCATGTTGAATCATGTCTTTGTCCTCAATCTGTTTTTTTTTTGTATTTGTTGGATTCCCTGATCTTGAATTCATTGATGATTATGAGTGCAAATTTGTTAATGAGAAAAATTAATCATTTATGAAGGAAAAGTCTTCCATTATTAATTTGTCCATCTTGATCATTAAATTGGTTCCATGACATTTGCTCTGGCGACAATTGCTCCGCTATAAACTCCACACACCAATCGAATGACCAATTTCAACCCTGGGTTAAACACTATACCCTACCTTAAACCTAACAAAACCCTATTGCAACCCGAACCATGTGTCCGAGACAAAATTAAGCCCGGAGCAATCGTCGCAGGAGCATATATTGTGTCACCCATTAAATTACCAAGCCCCTACACAACAAATGTTTTGCAATCAATTTCAATATTAAGTGATCACCCATTGCAAGCTTTGCAACTAATTGCTAGTTTTGTGTTAATGTTGTAGTTGGAAAAATGCAATGTTTTTTTCGTCAGAGTTTATGACTTGTTGCAAATGATAAGTTCTAGTTTGAAATTCCAAGAGTTATAGGATCATGTTGTAAGTGAATTCCAAAAATTGCCCTAACATCATTTGAAATGACATACAGGTTAATCTTCCTAGGTTGAATCTTATTGGACCACAGAATAGATTTGACATTGATGATGTGTATAACCCATGTTTCAGATAATCTAGTCTAAAAAAATAATACGACTTATTACCTCGGTGTATGTAACTTGAGAACTATTTGAGGCTGGGTTGGTTTGATCAGTGATTTGACATCAAACTGTGGATAGTCAAATGATGCCATAATGTGATAAGTGATATCACTTGTTCAATCAAATTTCTCCCTCTTTTTTTTTTTTTGGGGGGGGGATGGGATAGATAATTATATTGGGGATGGCTTATTTCATGGAATACCAGAAATATTCCACTCGTCAGGGCCAATACTCATCTTCGATTCATGGAATATTTGCCCATACTCTGAGCCATTTAATATAATATAAATATCTTATGGTAAATGATTAGATTTTCCAATGTTTAAATTTGCAATTACGAGATGACGGAGCATCCTTATTGACTTGCTGGTGCAAATGTGACCAAGCATATATTTTGCTTTAATACTGGTACATGTAAATTCTTGATTCTGAGGCTATGGTTTTCAGATGAAGAAGGGTTAGCAAACGACAAGGATCCACATAAAAATAATTTTTTGAGCAGCAAGTGCCAGAGATATTGCTAAGTGCAGGTTCCAAAGGTGTTTCATGCATTTTAATTCTTTCTTTCTTTTCTGCCTATGTGTAAAGGTGCAACTGCATATTAATGCTGCAGTTCCAGTTAATGATATAAAATGCAAGAATGAAGAAGCAAAATGTCAGGAATGTCTTAGCAAATTGTGTTATGTAATATTGTCAAACCATGGAGCTATTAATAGCTCTATGGTCAAACTGATGATAAGGAAGGTATTCACAAATGGATATGTTCATATTTATTGTACACTTGTCCGAGTTTTACATTAATTCTACAGGTTTGGGATTTCTTAAAGTTAAGTGTTCTACTTTGTAATTTTAGTTGTATTTTGCTAGTATTGACCTTTAAAAGGAAAAAGTTATCAGTATAACAATAATTGCATAAGGTCAATCATAATTGTCTGCTGGGGGGCGTTTCAGAAAAGACTTGGTTTCAACCTTTCATAATCAGAGTAGTCTAAAAAAAAAAAAGTGGAATCCTTGATTTTAATTGGTCCCCGGGTATATTTACATTGTGCAAGACCCAGATGTTAAGAATATTCATCCACTTTGATATTTTGAAATAGGATTCTGTGATTTTAAAATCATGATTTCAGACTTTTTTTTTGCATTTTTTAAGGATTTGTACAGATATACTGATCACAGAACAAGTATGGTTGAAAGTGATGTTTATGGAAGTTTGTAAGAAAATTAAAAAAAAAGCTAGAGGAAAATGGTTTCCAGTCAGCTTTCTAAACAAACATTTTGGTGTCTTTTAGACTTTTTTTTCTTGCACATTTGATGTTGAGAACACTTCCCTTTGGACACAGAAGATTAAAACAAACAACACCTCATCTTCCATAAAGAAATGGTTCTGTTATAGGAGCCATCTATTATAAATCCAGCAATGAATACAACCCAAAAAAAAATTAAATGATTCATGTTCCAAACATTCATTTATTAATATACAATAGGAACATAACACATGACAACATTTTTCATTAAATCTCATTACATATTTAAACTTCCCCAAATCAGGATATTCAAGATAATTAGACGATACCTTTCAAAACAAAAATGATTTCACCTTGATGAACTTTTTTTTTTGGGGGGGGGGGGAGGGCAACAATATAAATCTAGAGCTTGATGGCATGAATGATTAAAAGAGAGGGAGGTGGGAGTTTGTGGTTAAATGTTCTTGGCTCAATTTGATTCAAGATGGATAGACCATAAAGTTCTGTAATGACACTTGCCTATTCTAATTAAACCACAATGGATTTGACTGGCAAGTGTGACCCCCCAAAAATAAAAAAGGTAACTCGCACCTCCTGGCCCATTCGCCCTTTTAGGCGATATGTTCGCATAACAAAAAGGAGTTGTTGGACTGATATTCTAAGCAAACTTTGAGGTTGCAGTAATTCTGAAAGTTCCATAACTTTCTTTACATTAATATTTAATCTCACAGAGATGTGTCCTTGTTGATGCATCAGGAATCCTTAGACAAAGAATTTTCTTTATGCAGAAGGTTAACGCGGTTCAAAAAGGTAGTTTGGCTAATAACACTCCAAAAGAAATGGAGTGTGTGGGTATACTTCCTTTTAATTATGGGCTCAGAATGAAATACAAAGCAATAAAAGTGTCTACCAGTCCGTCTTGAAAATTAACAGATAAATTTTAAAGATGGAATTTTAGTGCTAATGAAGAGATATATTGTTGCTTTTGAATTCCCATTCAAATCAGCACCTTGCACATAATTGAGACATTTTTTCAAATACAATGATATTCACAAGAATAATGATGCACATAATCTTCAAAATGCATCTGCAAAAAATAACATCTTGAATACAAAACGCTTCATGGTGATAAATGCTCACATTTTAAGTACTTTCTTATGCACATCGTTTTTAATGAGAACAGCAGGGGAAAAAAAGAATACAAACTAAACAGATATAGCCTACTAATGATGTTTGCTGGTATACCAATATAAAGCAGGTAGGAAAAAGAAAAACCTTTCTACAAACCCTTGAGTAAATACAACACATTTCTGTTCTTTGTTTACATTCAGATTTCATCAAAATGAATAATTTTGAAGTAATTAGCTTGTATCAGAGATGGGAGCTGGGGTCAGATTTCATCAACCTGAATAATTTTGAAGTAATTAGCTTTTATCAGAGATGGGAGCTGGGGTCCAAGATATCGGGTAAATTCAGGACAGTCATGCCCCTGTTAATGGCCTGATTTGAACATTCTTTAGCTAAAGAGACATCTTGTGTCTCTTTTTTTTTTTGGGGGGGGAGGGCATCAGAGTTTTGATATAAAGTCAATCCTAGCTCTCCATGATCTTGAAAAAATAAAAAAGTGTCTCTCCCTGGATATATTGTTATAGTAACAACCTGAATCTAAACAATAATAATGGCTTCTTTTTTTTGGGGGGGGGGGTGAAGATGCCCTCTTTTAATAGAATACTTCAAAAGGGTGTTCAAACATTGAACATCATGTCAACTCCAAAATAACACAGTTTGAAACTACAATTCTTAAAATGTAAATTTCAACTTCATAATTCATTTGAACTGTAATACGAAAATATAAATGTATTAATTAAAATTCGGATCATTCTTGATTTTTTTTTCAGCAAAGCACTGGTTGATAACTATGATCGATCTTTGAAAGAATTTCTTTTTGTAACAAACTACAACAAACTGGTCAATGTAATTTCTACTTTGTTTTCTGGCTTTTAAAAAATGTAATTGACAACTAATACTTCTATGGACAATACAAAGAAGATGAAAAACAAAGATATTTAAAAAGCAAAAAAGTGAATACAACATGCTGGATCACAACCCTGCAAGTCTATACATGGAGTAGGAGTAAAACATTACAAGAAGTACAGGTGTAGGAACAAAAATAAACAGAATAAACAAAATGTCATTCCCACTGGTAGAACAAAATATGAAAAAAAGTGGGAATGGTTTGGTGGTGGTAGCAACTGCTTTGGTTTCCCCATTGCCTGAAACCATGCTCTCCAAATTAAATACTAAAAAACAAGTATTATCAAAGCTTAAAATACAGTGTAAAAGCGTTCTATGAAAATAAAATGCAGCTTTTATGATTTTTTTTATTTTCTTTTTTTGGTAAAATTAGTAGTAAAATGATAACAGTCCGGATTCAGCATTTGCCCACTTTGAATTTGAAACGCATTGACATGTATGAAGGCATGTTTGATACATGATGTAATGCTGCGAGATTACAGATATGTAGGATTCAAGGTAAAAAACATTTAAATCGAATTTGAAATTGAAATCGTATATCGTATCAATCCATTACAATAGAAATATTATATTAGACCGCATGACTTTTGTAACAAAAAGATTTCAAACAATATTATTGTCTCTCTTCATAAATAATTTCCATTGAATACTCCATAATACTGAGAACTAAAATGAATCACTTTCTCGGGCAACAAGAAATTAATCAAAAAGGTATTGAGCATAAATTCCAGCCATCTTCAAAAAAGTAATCTTACCAAGTGAAAGACCAAAATTTTCTTTTTGATGAAAAAAAATGTAAATCAGTTGGCAATATATTTCTTAATTACATAATGTACAAAAATAAATCACAATTTCAAATTTTCATCAAAACACATTTGTCTGGCGTGAAATTTGCATAGAGCTGAAACTTCTAATAAACCTAGGTCCTGTTATTTTTTTCATTTAGAACCGTTTTCAAGTGGTAAAAAAAGTGAAAGATAAAATTTGAAAGCTGAGAAAACTTTGTATTTAAGAACATACATGCAGTAATTTGAAAGGTATTATTTTTCTCTCAAGCATCTACTGATAATAAGAAATACTTGTTTCATTGAGTGCAGAAGATCAAAAAATCACATAAAAGTTCATAAATCCCTTGCTGGGGATCCATTTTTTTTTGGTCAAAAATTCATTATGAAATGGCAATAGTAAGAATTCAATACAATTACAATCAAATTTGTACTAAAATTGCTCTTTAACAATAAAGAGATAAAACTTGGTTTTCAAGCAAATACTGTGCATCTACAGCATAAGAAAAAGAATAAATTCACATCATGCCAGTCCTTGTTTGGAGTAATTCATCAGGAGCGAAAGAGAATATTCAAAGACTTTTATTTAACCCACAAGGAAAGTATTAAATACGTCTACTTTAAGTACTTTATTATCTTTTTACAGGAGTATACTAGTCTAACTAATGTGGCTATATCAGAATGGAAAAAAGGGACTACATATCACTCTGTTTCGGAGCTGGCAGTGAACACATGGCAAGTTTAATAGTACAGGCCCTCCTTATCTTACACCAAATGAACATATATATATTCACCAAATACACAATATAGCTTATATATTCTATAGATATGTTCCAACTATTTTCTTTCATTCAAAGTAATGAGGTCACAGTTAAACATCAAGAAATAATTACTTTCCAAGCAGCATACATAATTATGCAGCTTGCATTAATAGTCACTGAATCCCAGTGCTATGTTCTCATCCTGTGCCCTTTGACGTCAAGTCCTTTCAATGTCCGCCACAGAGCCAAGATTGACTGTTTCCCAATTCCGTAACTTGGCATACACCAACGCCAAAAAAAGGGCAACACCTTTTGTTAACACAAAAATGTCCAATAAAGCACAAAGAAATCGAAGGCAATTGAATTAGAAGCTTCACGATGCAACAATGCATAATGGAATTCAGTTCGTTTGTAGCCGTTCGGTTACAATGCTTTCCATATAAGATATTCTCTTTGATTTAATCATCTTCTATGTACACGCGTAAATGAGAGTCTATTGCAGTATATGATGGCGCTCTCTGAAGTGATGTAACGCTATACTATCCAAGGGCAGTTCTCAATCCTTCTTGTATTGGACTCCATGTAATAAAGAGTTCCGTTAATAAGACATCCATGTCTCAATCAGTAGCACCAAGAAAAATATTCCACATCGGAACGGAACAAACTGAAGTCTGAAGCGGCAAAATGAAATCACAATGTTAATTGCATACCAGATGCTAAGTCCTGCGTCCCTTCTGCCACTGTCAGTTTGCATACGGATAACAGTCCCGACTTTGTGGTACTTTGTAATAAACCTGCGGCGAGAGCGGCGCCCTGTATCCCATAAAAGCCATTCGCTAGAGAGAACACAAGATAGAGTTCACTTTAGTTAGGAGTCTTTAAGTCCGGCCGGGTCCGTATAAGAATATAACATACATTTGGAGAGGGTACCTTCCATCAATAAATCATCATTCTCTCACATTATACTGCATCATTTGGTCCATCACAATATTAAAACATATTAACAATAATTATATCTCCTAGTATAATCAAAGTGGATATCATTTCCCTTTTTTCCTTCTTTTTTCTTACACCAAGGCTATCATGTTGTTATTTTACATGTAAGTCAATTCTAGGGATACATGTAGTCTTTATCCACAGTCTTCACAAGACACACAGTCATAGTTTATGGTGAGGTAGGGAGGGGTAAGTGCGTAGTGCTATGGGGTTGGGTGGGGTGGGGGTAGAGGATGGCATCAGGGGTGGTGCTGGATATGATGAGGCGAGGGTGGGGTGGGATAGGGAGGGAAGGGTGGGTCCTCTATACAGTTGATTCACTACTGTGTCTACTATGTTGGCTGGCGTAGCCGGAGTCTACCTCGCTCTCTTGGAAGGTTTTCACCGGTGCATCGCCCACCGCTTCCAGATCAAGATAATCCTGGGATGAAAAGAACAAGAGAAAAAAAATATATAACCATTGGTTGATAATAATTATACTTGCTTAAATATATTAAGTGCTCTACAATAATCTGATTACAAGTACACCTTGACCAATGATCATGATTTAGATTTATGGTTGTGAAGTATTCATGCTAAAACAGGTGTTGTCCATGACCAACAAGTGTTATGTAGCTATCTATGTTCAACCCGTTGCCCCAAATGCGTTCCCACAATTAAGGTTTACTGAAGTCAATTGCAATTGTTGTTAAAATGGGGAGCTGTTATTTTCACCAATGAACTTAAATCAATTGTAATTGTAACAGATTGGATACCTGATTTGATGAGACGGAGATGATGCGATCGAGGTCTTCTACGAGCTCACTGAAGGTTGGTCTCTGTCCCGGTGATGTCCTCCAACACTCACATAAGATATGATAGCTGAAATATAAAAGACAAAAGATATGTTACCTAGAACAGTGCTGCTGTCACATACCTGTGACAAAGAACCCATACTTGCCCAAGAAAGATACATGGTGTACCATGAAACCTACTACACTTACCAATTATGTATCAACCATGCCTCTGGTAGTCAACATTTGTCACTTCTGACTAAATTTGAGATTGTTGACTGGGGAGAGGCACAGGCCTCAACTGATATAATATCCATTAAATTGAAAAATATCATTTTAACCCTATAGGGATATGCTACCAAAGAATCTTATACCAAAACAACCTCTCTTGATTAATTTCATGACATCATCATAACCAAGGCTCGACATTAGCGGTGGCCCGGTGGCCCGGGGCCACCAAAAATTCACCTCGGGCAACCATTATTGATAAAATGTTAAGTTTTGGTGGCCCGAATCGGGCAACCAATAATTTCAAAGTAGCGCAATTTTTCTCCCAATTTTGCACGCATTCATCAACTTTCTACAACTCAAATTGCAAGCCAGTTCGTCATGCGCCCTTTTTGTTGATCTACACACAAATACACACACACAAAGTTTGCATATTAGGCCTACAGCTATAGCATACAGTAGCTATTATCCAGCCAGACGCACCGGCCGGCTGGCGTGAGCTTTGCATGAAGCCACTGCATACAGCTGTGCTCTAGATCTAGCTCAGCCTATTCAGACTCAGGGAGCTGCGATAAAAAATGTTGCTGCTGAGAAATCTTCCACAGAACTTTGAAAATCTCAGTCAAAGTCACATTTTACACCAATGAAATGCAATTCTACAGTCTATATTACGCAAATCTGGTGTACCCTGATTATTTGCAAGTATTAAGAAGAGGAATTATGACCTCTCTTTTGACTCAAAAAGACCGATTTCCACATGAATTAATACACATAAAAACACATAGGCAAGTACATCACAGTCCCACGTGTGCATTTGTATGTATGTTGATACTTGGTTTCTTCCGAAGCTGTGTATTTTCTAGCCAAAAACAAACAGACAGTTTCTTTCTTTCTTGTTTATAAATGACTTCTTAAACCACTCTTGAGAAAGTAAATACTTTGGGAAGGCATTTCATTGATATGAAATGTGATTTTTTTTTCCCAACATTTTGGCAAATATAGGGAAGGACTTTTCTCACACTTTTTTTCCAGATACAATTTTTGCCGTTTTCTTATTTTTTTTCCTTTCATTTTTTTGACAGTGTTTAAACCATTTATACCCCTTCCCATTGAATATGCCTGATCAAAAAATATGTTTCTACTGAAAATAAAATAATACAAACTAAAGGATATAAAAATAAAAATGTGCCATTCCCAAAAAGTAAGTGAAAATTATTTGCTTGGCTTTTAATTATATTCCAGTCAGAATAGACTGTTGCCACAGCTGTTAAAAAATATATGTAATGGCTTCTTAATTATCCCCTTTTCCCCATTTTTTTTATTAACTTTGTTTTATTAATTTTTCTTTCATTTTCTTTTCTTTTTTTCCCTGTTCTTTGTTTTTTTCTTTCTTCATTTTCTTTCTTTTGTTTTATTTCACTAATTTCTTTTACTATTTTTGTTTTCTTTTTGTAATATACTTTTTGAAAATTATTTTCGTTTGTTTCCCCCTTTTATGCATTGTTCTAATTTTGCAGCATATTTTTCTGTAATTTTCTCCTTCTATAATATAGTGCAAAAGAGAAAACAGAAATAAACTGGATTTGGGGCATGCATAATCTAGGTTTTAGGATTCAAAGAGGAAGGAAGGAAAAACCATTGTTTTGTACATCTATCTGAATTTGCTATGCACTATTTATTTACTTTACCATTATCTCTATAGGGCCTACAGAGATTTTTAAAAAAGTCCACACAACCTGCGAACATTACAATTCATTTATTCTCTTTCAATCATTTCATTTTTACAACGATAGAAACATTTATCAATTAGCAAAGTAAAATAACAGCAAACAAGGTTTACATACAAGATGTATAAAGTAAAAGTAACATAGTGGTAGTGGCTGCAGAATTAATATTTCAGAAGTTTGTTTTATTCATTTTTAATGTTTTTCTTTATATTTTTCGGGCCACCAAACTTTAATATCGGGCCACCAAAAAAAAATATTTGATGGTTTTGGTGGCCCGAACAGGCCACCACCAAAAAAAGTTAATGTGGAGCCTTGTCATAACACAACACAAGACTAGACAACATGCCTAACCTCTAAGCTTTTCACTGTTAACTGGTCTTGTTATTACCTATTTATGCTTTTTTGCCAGCATCAATTCTCGCTACCCCAAATAGCGATTTCGCCGAGATCCGGGAAAATCCCTGTAACACGCATTGCATTATGGGATAGCTTTTCGGTATTACAACTTCCTGTTCGGAAGTCCAATGCACTGTTTTGCCATTCAGATCAACAGTGCCGTCATGCACAACAACACAACGTCGGCCGTCGCTTTCGCTCGGTAAGTTCGTGATCACAACCCTCTCTTTCACGATACAGTTTAACGGCCTTTTCTGCTAAAGTCACTAATTCTGCCCGACGCTTTCCATTGCACGGTATTCCTCTGTCAGTTAAGATTTTTTTAAGTTCTGAAACTGATTTTTTATCCATTTTGTGGTCGACGAAAAATTGAACGGAATGAATGCTGTATATATTTAGCGTCTAGTCCAATGCGATCGTGATGTCAGGCCGGTCACTAAATGCGAAATTTTAAAATATTCATTTTTGGTTTAATTTTTTTATAACCAAATAAAAACATGAATAAAAATTATTTTCACGTGAAATATATTTTTTATTTTTATTTACAATTCAAATGGAATCAAAACTGACCAAATTAAATAAAAAGTTTTATAATCTGTACATATTACGCTGATTGGCATCGATTTCAGCGTGGTGGAAAACTCAGAATCGCGAACCTCGCGCGAGCATGACTCTGAACCGGAAGTGGTGATGACGACCCGACGGAGTGAAAATTATCTTGTCTCGCGCATTATGAGATTTTTGTTCCTATTTGGGGTAGCGAGAATTGGTAATGCTGGTGGGGCTGCGTTTTCAACTAAAAAATAGATCTCTTTGAGAATCTCTCCCCTTTCCGAAAACCTAGACATAAATTAACAGATTTTTTTTCTCTTCTGAGGCAGTTTAAAGCTTAACCCTAATTCTCCCGGGGGGGGGGGGGGGGGGGGGGGGCCATTATGGCCCCCCCACCTCGACAATTTTCGCGATATATCTGCTGCGCAAATTTTTTTGACCTCGCCGCTCACTGACTTTTTACTTTCAAGTCTCGCGCAAATTTTGAGACCAAATTTGTGATGCCCGGGTACGTGGTTACGACATTACGCAACATTATGTTAGTGCATGTCAGACCCAAAATTGCTCATAAACGTGATTTCATGTACAAATCCAATGCAAATTGTGTATTTGGCCAAAATTCATAAATGTATCATTATTTCTACTTTTAATGATTAAACTTAATTAATTTTGCCTTGTTTATGATCAGAATTAAGTCTGGAACTATTTCCATCGAAAAAACAATAAAAAACAAAAAGTAAAAAAACAAAGAAATACATAAGAAATTTAAAAAAAAATAAAATACATAAGAAATCGGTCTTTGTACCAGAATTTTTTTCATTCACAATTGTTAGGAATGCTATAAAGAATATTTTCACCAAAAAATAGCATTCTAGGAGCTTTATTTAGTGAATCAGAGCAAAAAGTATGATTTCATGAATAAATTAGCATAATTAATTCATATAAAATAAAAATATATGAATTCAGTGAAATATACCAATGCAACTGCGTAGATTACGTCATTCTCTACCATCATGCAAATTTTCGTTGTGATCGCGCAATCCACGGCTGAGATCTTAAGGGGGGGCCATAATGGCCCCCCCCCCCCCCCTGGGAATGACAAGAATCAAAATACCCCGGGAGATTGAGGGTTAAGTATCAATAATCATATTCGCGGATGTGGATATGTGTACTATATGTGCTTGCAAGAGCTCTACCATAAAGCTCACATATCCACCAACCAAGGTTCTTTAAACTTACATTTCTAACGAGGTATTCTGAGGTTTCTCCAATCTCTTGCCTGAGCGTAGATAGTCAAACATCTGTTCAACAGGAACGCTAGGGTAAGGTGTACCTCCCAAGGTCATGATCTCCCAAAGAAGAATACCAAATGACCAAACGTCACTTTGGGTGGTGAACATACGATCGAACAGTGCTTCCGGTGCCATCCATTTTACTGGTAACCGACCCTGAAAAGCAAAATAAATATCGGTTTGGTAATGAGTATTCAGTCATACCAGTTTGTAACGACTTTGTTATTATCAGATGGTCTGATCGTCTTAAACCCTTTGTATAATATGTCTTTCACTTTTTTGTTCTTGACTTGGAATATTTCCTGTGTGCTCTATATAGTGCCAAAGGAATTGGGGTTGAATAGCCCCAAAATATCTGAAATTTAAACATGTTGTAGAACACGTGCAGCAATAAAAAAAACATAAATATGGGTGTGACAACTATACAAGTCATAGGAATATATTATATACATATTCAAATATGCTTTTCACATAGCATTTCCTTAACCCCATACTATCTTTTTTTGGATTCACACTGTTTTTCTTAACCCCATACTATCTGCTTAGCCTGGGTTAACGCCTTAACCCCGGACTATCCCACAGATCGTCTTAAACCCTTTGTTTAATATGTCTTTCACTTTTTTGTTCTTGACTTGGAATATTTCCTGTGTGCTCTATATAGTGCCAAAGGAATTGGGGTTGAATAGCCCCAAAATATCTGAAATTTAAACATGTTGTAGAACACGTGCAGCAATAAAAAAAACATAAATATGGGTGTGACAACTATACAAGTCATAGGAATATATTATATACATATTCAAATATGCTTTTCACATAGCATTTCCTTAACCCCATACTATCCTTAACCCCATACTATCTTTTTTTGGATTCACACTGTTTTTCTTAACCCCATACTATCTGCTTAGCCTGGGTTAACGCCTTAACCCCGGACTATCCCACAGCTCATGAATATTGATGATTTTACCATACAGAGCGTGATTAACGTGCGATTTTGACTTCTGTGATTGGCTATTGCTTAGCCCTACTTTTCCTTGGCCCAGTTTCGTTTCACACTGCATCTCTTAGCACCGCAATTGTGGTGCTAGCACCACAATAAGCGGGCTAACCCTGCTTTTTTGCAGGGCTAGATAGTACTGTACTATTTACCGTGCTAGCCCACTTTGCTAAAACATAGTGTGAAAACGAAATGGGCTAAGCTTAACCCCGGGAAATTGGTGGGGCTAAGGCCCCCCCTTAGCCCCACCAATTTCCTGGGGTTAAGGAAAAAAGTACAGTGTGAAAAGCATAAAAGATAATTTTGTAGAGATGAGAGGTCTGGGGGAACAGGAAAAGGTTAAGTATAAAAAGAAATCTTACATCTGTAGTCTTTCTGTAGAAGTCAATGTAGTGGATATCACGAGCGAGTCCAAAATCACAAATCTTCATCTCAAAGTCTTCCGTCACTAGAACATTCCTGGCTGCCAAGTCTCGATGAATGCACTATTGATAAACAATGAGAAATTAAATAAAGAGTTAACTGCTTCTAGATTGGCTGTGGTATAGTAAAGTTAGGAAAGGAAAACCTATGCACAATCACAGACAATTTTTCAAATCGCTCTTCTTTGGATTACTAAATCTCATTTCCTCGGGTTGTAAGTTGTAAGTTGAAAGTGAAGGGGGGGGGGGATGGGACATTGGCAAGTTGGATTGGAGGAATAAGTAAAACATCTAGGTTTTATAGCATTTAACTAGGGTAGAAGTATTGTCTGAGCAAATTAAAACCTCAATTTATGATAATATTGTGACAGGCAATATATCATGGACCCAGTACAGCTGATTCATTGAAGTTTCAAGAACAATTGTGATATTATGCAGCCCTTTATAATACAATAATACAACAAGAAAAGGATCGATATAGTGTTTTGGGGCGCTCACGGCGAAGTAGGGATTCTCACCTTCTTCGAAGCCAGGAACTCCATGCCTCTGGTCACCTGGTAAGCCATGGACATCAAATCTTTATTGGTCAACGTTTGGGAGGTGGTCAGGAGGATGGACTTCTCGTATTCTTCAGGTGGACGTCTTGATCGGAGGAAGTCACGCAGGTTACCGTGGTGAGCAAACTCAACGATGACATAGGGTGGTCCTGTGATACGGAAGGGGTTATAATCATGTCATGAAAATATTGGTCTTTTTTAGACAACCTAAACCTAAATCATATATTTAAAAAATTAATCAATATGTTCGATAATAATATTTAATAAAGTCATTTCTTATGGATTTTTTTTAAATAGAAATTGCGTTTGATTCTCTAAAATTTTCATTCAGAGACAACTGGGACCCATCTCAAAGAGTTCAGATTGATCCGATCATCTATGGAAAGCCAGCAACGTCATCATCTAAAAAGCATGTTCGTTCTTTAACATATTTTCTAGATGTAATGTCCATTCATATATTCAGTTTTCTTGAAAATTGTGCTTATCTTTGTTTACAAAGGACATACTGACATTGTGAAAATTTCCTGAAGAAAAAATTATGACATTGATGGATTTCCATACAGTTGAGATGGATTGGATCAATCATAACTCTTTGTAAGACAGGGCCCAGATGTACACAAGGGGAGTATTTCATGAAGTGGTAGGTGATGTCAAAGACTGTTATAAGCTACTGAATTATTGAACCTGATTGGCTATGAGAATTTGAAATGAGGCTCCCTGAAATACACTCCTAGATTAAACATGGCTCCTCTGGTATTTACAGGAGATGGGGGGTGTTTCACTAAAATGATCTTAAAGGTATCAATGAAAAGAAAATGACTTTCTATAGTGTGCAGAAGTTCTTTTTCTTTTAACGGATTCTTACATTTTAGTACATATCGCATAATTTTATATTCATTGTAACCAATAACATATACCAAGCTTACAAATTCTGCATATTTGAACTTCATCTAATGTGAGTTGAAATGACTGAGGAATACATGTTGGTTTTCCTTATGCCAGCTGGTCATGAAATCGATCGTAACCTTCTGAACAGTTTTATGAAAGCTCCTTGGGTCCTTTCAGACTTAACCACAATAACTCTTATCAACCAGACATTGAACAAAACTTACCATCTTGTGTACAGCATCCGAGAAGATTGATAATGTTGGGATGTTTTCCGATCATCTTCATCATTGACAGCTCAGAGATGAGATCTGAGAACTCTCGATCCATGGCATTGGCTGAAAGAAAATTGCATTATATTGTCGCTAAAAATGCTTAAACAGTCTCTCATTTTTTTTTTCATTAATCCTTTTTTGATATTTCATTTTTTAATTAATTATCAATCTTTTCCTCTTTTTTGGGGGGTGGAGGTGGGGGGGGGGGATAATTTACTTATTCAAATCATTTAACCTTGAAAAAAAATTCAAAGACATTGATAATTGATTTTTTTTAATTGCATAAAAAGGAAATAAGGATATGTACACTCATTTATAGAGCAGGACTTGTAGTTCTACAGTTATAAAATATTTTAGTACAAGTCTACCAAAGAAGAGTTTTACAAAGATCTCATCTTGAATTTGTCACCCTGATAATGTGGAAGTATTAGTAAAACAATATGAAGAAAAAGAAATGATAAAGTAGAAAGTATTGGTATAACAATGTGACAAAAATGGGGGAAAAAATATAAACCATATCCATACAAATCAATTAAGATCCTATCCACCCTGCATTCCACCCACTGGTGTGGAACATGGAAATTTGAAATTATCCAGAAGAATGTTAAAAACTTTCAAACTCTCACCTTTCAGCATTTTGACGGCTACTGTGCTAGTCTTCTCCTGGCATACTGTTGGTATACCAACAGCTTCTCCTATCACAACCTTGCCAAATGCGCCTTCTCCAATTGTCTTGCCCAAGGTGAGTCTATCATAGCAACAACAAAAATTCATTTAATGCATTACTGCTAGCTTATTGTATAACTTTTACTATCAAGAACATGTTTCTAGAACTTTTTAAAATATCCAATAATAATGGAAAAAGTCTGGAGGAATATAAACTATCATTATGAATTTTTAAAAATATTACAAATCATAATGTAATATTTATTTCACTGAAGCCCCCACAGTTGTTGAATAGCATTCAAATGCCAATAGGGCCCTGGAGTAATGGAAATACCTGAATATGATTTCATAAAAATAGCAATTTGAAGACTGAAATCATTTTCCCCTAACAATTGTCATACCCACTTAAACATCATCAGAACTCATACCTTCCAAACTTCTACAAAATGTGACTGCCCCAGGAAAATAGGACACAATGTCAGTTATAAAAAAAAAAAAAAAAACATTTTCCTTATTTCAGGGACTGTCCCTTAAAACTCAGTTTCGGGGTTATGCTTCATGAAATTCCACAATGTACAATGAATAATGCAAACGTCGAACTTCCCAAGAGAAACTCAAGTCGATACACAAGATTTGGAGTGAAACATTATCCAAGAATGAGGAGAAGAGCACTTGATGGTTGCATGACTGGATTAAGACTGGAGTACATACCTGTCCCTTGAGAACTCCCAATCAGGATCAAGAGGGATGTCATATTCTGAGATGACTGTTAGTGATGACGTCAGTCGATTCCCTCTGAACTGACATAAGGGAGCATTGGATTTGGTGGAGTCATTCGACATCTGGAGAAGATATAGAACAGATTCGGTTATTTTATTTTACATACTTAGTGTCAAGTTCTTGCACTCTTCAAGTTCCTGTAATTTGTTACTAAGTTTCGAGCATATGATGTAGGTCAAGTAACAGATGACTCTAGAGTGATGCACAATGATGCACAATCGCATCCAAAAATAACCGCTAACATACAGTCAGTTGATCTATTTCATCGAAACATTACCAGTTATTTTATTTAAAGTTACTAATCATACGATGATCTCTCACATGGATCTTTCAAGGCAATTAAAATAATAAGAGACTACGAGTACCCCTTCCAAACTGACGCATGGGATTTTAATTCAGTATTCTAAACATTTTATTCCTTGTTTATTGGTGACGTGTACAACACATACAAATAAGAAATTGTGAAAAGTGGAAATCTTTAAAAAAAAAAAGTTCCCATGCAGATAAAGCTTGGAAAACACAAGCTTAACAGTGCAAACTAGTTTTATTTGCAGACCCTTTACTTGTGCACAGCTTTGTTTTATTAGATTTTGCATCTACTTTCATCATTTTCTCTGTATATTTCTGTCTTTCTTTTGTTCTGAAAAATTGTGTTTCTATGAAAAATGTTCTTCATGAATTCCGTGAAACTTATGTTTCCTGTATAAAACTAGAAACTCTAATCGTAGAGTACAGGATTTGCATTTGGTAGCTTACCTGTCTGTAGATGTGAGGGCGAGTACCGTTAATGACTGCTTTGTCTGGCGGCCTCTGATGCCTGGCCTGGGTCTGCTTGCATAAGATGGCTATGCAAGTCACAAGGACGACGACGACGATAAAGCCTACCACAATGAAGATGATGAGATGAGTCTTGTTTGTTGTCTGGGTGTTTGGTGGAATGTACACCGCAGGGGGCTGTGTTCTTTCTGGAGGTTGCGTTGGTGCTGCAAAGTGATAATAAAAATACATGCTCATATTTGGCCTTATGCTCAAAATTTGTATCCTCTCTGTACTGAGGTGGGAATCACTTTTTCATGTGACATGTTTCTTGTTCATGTTTCCTGTATCTTTTGACACCATACTTTTTTTTTTTTTTGGGGGGGGGGGGACCGATCAATTTTCAAGGTGATATGTCTGCAATGCAGAAAGTAATAAATATAGCATTCTTGTGCATGTCTCTTCTATCTTTTGAGACCAGATTTGTGATACCCAGTTTTTAAAGTTTTCTGTACTTGTGTAAGACCAAAATTTGCTCAAAAACTTGATTGGATGTGCAAATTAAATTGAAATTGTGTTTCAAAGTGAAATCGATATTAGGGTCAATAAGTTTCATTGAAAAAAAAATATATGCACTTGAACAAAATGACATAGGCACTGAGGCAACCAAAATGCAACAAAATATACAGATTAATAATTACGCTTTTTATAAACCTCCTCCATAATTATTGTACTTTTCCGGGACCATTTTCAGCTCAGGTAAGTTCAAGTGAAAGTTATATTAAGCATGATAAGCTTTTATATATTGTTCATTTATGTTATTTATAATTAATTAATTCATCTAGAGATGTGAAATAAATGAATTTGAATCTCTCTTTTAAGTAAGCACCAAAAATTAAGGGTCAAATAGTCTTTATTGACCACAGTAAATCAGTTAACCTTATTTGACCCTGGCAGTCCAGTGGAAGCACCATACTCTTATTTTCATTATTGTGTTGTATTACACTGTACCATTTGTACACTGTAAAAATGCCACTTCTTTCATTCCCTGTCCCAGTGCTGGGGATATCAAGCAAAGAAAAGTCAATGTTCACATACGTTCTACGACGTCCAGATAAGCGCCTTCCCAACTCATTCCATAGAAGTTTCCGGCAACACAGAGGTACGGTCCTTCGTCTTCGTACTGGACATTGTAGAGTTTCAACTGATTGGCTTCTTCCATCCCACCTTGAGTTTCAAGCTAATCAACAAAAATAATTAAAACTAAATCAGTCAATGTGCTCTTTCCTAATGTATATCTAACATGATCACTATTATTTTATTCCTTCTTTTCAATTAGACTGTTTTTTACTGTGAGATCATGTTATTTCATTTTATTTTATTCATTTCCTTTATTCTAATTATTTTTTTTATTTCTCTACTTTTTATTCATTATACATGTAATTCTTTTAGGGGCCAAAATAATGCAATTTTCTTCAATTTTGTTCATATCTAGTTAAATTCTCCAAGTAGGTGAGAATTTTGATGCATTTTGATAGCATCATTTTCAATCAAAAAGCTAAAATATGGTCATATCTCCACTTTTTTTTAGTGTAAAACAATAAAGCAGATCGAATTAAATGATGATTTTTTTTCTTCTGTCTGATTCAGTACCAATGATTCTTAATTCGAACTAAAAAAAAATAGAAATAACTCTCATTTATCATTTCTTTGTTAAAGCTGTACAAAGGATAGATAAAAGTGCATGTAAAATTTGCCTCATATTGCACACAAACTGTCATTCATAAATCTAATACAATGCAGGTTTATGGGAAAAAAAATTTGATTATTTTTTTCCATAACAATACGCTTTTTAAAACATTTGTAAATGAAAAAGAAAGTGATATTTGTGAAGAGAGGTGAGAAGCAGATAAAAAAAGAATAATGTGAACAATAAGAGCAGTGAAAAGTTTGAACTTTGAAGAAAAAAAAGTAAAAGAGAAATTTGAATCGAGATAAGAAGCAGGAAGAGAAGTGCACATAATAAAATGAAGAATCAGCAGAGAAATGTGTATATGTATATAACAGAAGAAAGTTTGCCAATAATGAAGAACAAGACAATTCCTAATACAATGTTTAAAAAAAGAATTCCAAATACTAGAGTTTTCTTGATTAAATTGGTTTTAGAGAGTAATTTCATGCAAAAATAGAATAATATTTCCACCCAATGCTTTAGTATTGTGTTTTAGAAAGTCAAGACACATGCAGCATGCTAATCATAAAGAGTTAGTTTTCTAAGTAATTGAGAAATAAGTTTGTCATGCAAATCAGGAACATGCAAAGAAATAATCAAAAACTTGCTTTTCCTAGAGAGAAAAATATAAAGCTTAGTTGATTCACTTGATTCCTGGAAAGAATAGAAATCCACAGAACAACTTTTAGAATGATTGACACGAAAATAAAAGACTAAAATATGACATATATGGAGATAGAAAATGAATAATACAGGAGCACAATATAGAAAAAGATTATATGAAAGGGAAAAGATAAAAGTAAATAAGATACAGAAGGAGAGTAAAGACATTGAAAGGGAAATTTCACCAAAGAAAAAAAAAATGGTTGAGAAAATGAGGAAGGAAAGAGCAAAAACTACATATAAAAGTAATCAGACGGGGGAAAATGAATATATAGATATACGTTAAGTAAAGTAAATACAAATTTTGGATAAGGATACCAAACTTGACCCCGTAATAATGCCACTGCTCTTTCATTTTACAATAAGTTTTAAGATACACAAATATATTTCAAATATTTTCAGTGTAAACTTTCAAGTCCTGAAGTTATATGTATCCCTTCTCGCAAGTCCATGAAATACGTACATGTATCTGACCCCCTATATGTGGGACCTTCATGAAATTTTCTGTCTCAGATTACTTGTTCTTTTGATAGTCTGTAATGTTCTCAAAGGACCATGACTTGGTCAGTTTATGAAGTGAAGTAAGATTTGAGAAAAATGGGGGTCAGACGTACAAAAAGGTTGAACATTTTATGGAACTGCCCCTTTGTTAAATGCCCTTCAATAAAAAAAAAATTCCCATAAGGATATATTAATATCTATGAAATTGTAAGAAATGACTAAGACCCCCATGATGAAAATGTTTCAGAAAAGTAATCAGACATAAATAAATAACAGAAAAGGAATTTAAAGATAAGCAAAAGAATATAACAAGAACACCAAGTAATAGAAAGAAAATATAGCTTGAAGCATATAAAATGAACACTGCAATAACATATTTTTAAAGTAAGAGACCAAAAGGCAATATTGATCAGCTAATTATTGGTAGGGTGAAAATATCATGTACATTTTTTTTCTATTTATATTTTCTAATAAAATCATATCTTCTGATTGAAATGTTTCTTTTTTTAATAAATACTTTGTAGAAGGGACCTAATTTTACTCAAGCAAAAACTTGTGGTTCAAAAGTGAAAGTCACTACTGGTGTCACCAAACTGTACAGATGGACATGTCAGAGTAGTATAAACTCTACTGAAAAAAATTGATAAGTATAATAAACCAGGTATTGTCACCCTACCAATAATTCAACAAATAATACTTCAGGATAGAATTACTTCCACCACGAAAGCATCTAGTTTGTGAAGAGAAAAGAATACCAAATATCCAACTGGAAACAGCTGCAAGAGGAAGAAGAAATGGTGGTGATGATGATGATGATGATGACAAAATACCTGAATAAGATGGAGACATTCCAACATCCTCTTTGATTGATTCTGGTAGAAGACATCCAAGAACTCATCGCAAGTGAGCATCGGCTCCTCGACCCATCGTTGCTGCTCGTTCAACGTCATTACCAAACATTCACATGCCGGGAAGAAGAGTGATCGCCATAGCAACCAGCAATAAGTTGGTTGCCAACGACCATAAACGCAGAATGGATGATGATTGGTGGTATAATGGTAGTGGGAGGGGGAGGTAGGCAGGCATGCACGAGGGACAATGGGGAAAAAATGGAAAATCAAATTATGTTAGTGGTTAAATTCAATTATAGTACTTCTCCATGCTATAACATCTTGTTGACATAAAAATGGCAAAGTTACTAAGTTTCCAAACATTATTTTTCACATGAACACCATACCATAATCACGCATCCATCAGTTAACACAGTATAAAATCAATTCAGCATCACTCAAAATCACAGTCTATAATTCCATTTTATAGCTATTTATATAGCACCTCCTCAACAACCCCCACCCCGACCAAAAAAGGTCAATACAAAAATATAGACAATATCAATTTTTTTGACATATCTGTATAATCATTTTTAATATAAACAACCTTCAGACGCTAGATTTTACAGGTAACGTACATACATTTTGTGCATGCGGTCTACATGACTACATATATCTTACCTTATAATACAGCTGATTTGTTTGAAAACATCCATAATGAGGTGGTTTGGAAGAGTAATCAAAGTTTTTGTTTAATTGCTTGTTTACATTTGAAGCAATGGTAAACATTTCTATGTCAATACAATGCCTATACTGACAAGGAACATAAACGTCACATTAATTGTGTATAGGTATGTGCATTGGGAATATGACATTATATCAACAGTCTGTCATAATTGCATGCATGCAAGAGTGAAGAATTTTACAGTGACAGTCATACTGTACTACTGATAATTTCTAACACTATTGTTTTCTAAAATAATATGACCCCCCCTTTCTATTGTTCTCAAAATGAATATGACCCCTCCCGCAATTATATTGTGTACCACAAGAATATTACCCCTCCCCCCATTTCTATTGTTTTCTACAAGAACATGACCCCTCCATATTTTCTATCGTTTTCTAAAGAATATGACTCTCTCCCATTTCTTTTGTTTTATCGAAAGATGCGTCCACTCGCACATGTCTATATATTTTTTGTTGATCTGTATAGAATGTATTTTATTTCAGGCATAAAGACAACAAATTCAGATACAAACATGAAAGAATAGATGAAAAGTATTAACCATACAACATCCCCCCCTCACAAAAAGAGAAGGAAATAAAAAATAACACATGAGCAAAACTTGACACTATTACTGGCTACAAAAAAATAATAAATAAAAGACAGTTCACAACCACATTATCACAACATCCAAGCATCAGCAACAATCACATACACTACATAATCATAATATATCAAAATCGTCATAAAAACACAGTGAAATGATCATGTTGAACAATACAAAACGAAATTGATATCATACGAATATAATACATCATCTGAAAAAAAATGTGGGTATCATGCAACGGACTTCATGCACATGCAATATCATTTCATCAAAAGTCATATAAATAAAAAATAACATTATTTTCTCATTCTCATGCATAATTACGGTAATATCAATCCAACTTAATACTATACTTTTTTTCTTTACTGCTATGACATAGAAATTTATATTTCTGAATGATTATTCTCTTTCAGCATTTCAGAGTTTAGAAGCTCTTCACTACATATTCCAATATGCATTAGTTTCATTTGGATTAGAAAAAACAGTTAATCATATAATTAATGCGTATCAATCATTGCATGCTTTATAAGCAGTTGATCATATTGTATCACATCACTAATGGTACACATTTATTATATGTAAAATTAATTAAATGTGCTAAAAATGATTATGAACTAAAAAATATGAAAACCAGCCAAAGGCATTCCCTCCTCAATATCTGTAGCCAAAATTCACAAAGTTGGATTAACTAAAACCATGGGTTAAACCAACATTTAAATTCAACACCTGGGTGCCAAAACTATTATATAGTTGATATATTTACCCAAATTGATGAAAATTTATGTCAAATGACATATTTTAAATCATGAGTTAAGTTAGTTAACCAACTTGTGTGAAATTTTGGGCACAAGAGGTAAGTCATATTTAGCATTCACTATAAACTGGGAAGGCCGATCCATCCATTTCTCTGTTCCTCTTTTTCATTCTTTTTCAGTCACTTAGGTTTTTTTTTCTTACCTGAAGGATACTAATATGGTCATCAATGTCCGACAGACTCTGTCTAGTGCTATTGGTCCCATTGTAACGCATCCAGGCAAAGTGCGGCGTCAGGTCGCTGACGACCCGACACACGAACGACGTGTTGGAACCCACAACCGCAGTCACGTTCTTCATGGGCGACATGATAGGTTTGACAGGGAGTCGTTCTGCAACAGGACGAGAAACAATTCAAAATCCTTCTAAAAAGACCACTAACACCTATAGGTACATAATAATTCTGCATAATCATTCTTAGTTTGGATTCTTTAACCCATACAACACAGGGGGAATATCTTGCAGCAGGCCAAAAAAATTGATTTGTCTGTTTTCAAGGGCTACTTTTCACAAATTACAGGCTAAATCTGCAACATTGGATATAGTTTTCAGGGCTCTGTTGAGCAATTCTGGGCTAAATCAGCCCCAGCCCCTGCGTAATATTTTCATGGATTAGTTAAGTCTTCCTACAAGTAAACTTATATTACTAGATGTAACAGAAATGAAATACAATTTCAATAGAGATAGGGTAAGTATCATTTACGATATTTTGTGCCTCAATCACTGTCTGATCTTAAAAGAGTTTTATGAGGGAGAGAAGAATAACAAACCTCTGATTTTGACATCATAGGTGTGGTCAATGGTGCCATACTCGTTGCTCACGACGCAAGTATATTTCCCAGAGTCTGTAATGATCGCTCGACGGATGATCAGTAGGAAACCTTTCTCTTCAACCTGGCGGAAAATACAAGGGGGTAGAGTAGGTTTTTAGTTTACCAAATGATACATTTGAAGATTGAAATGAATGAAATTACACTTAGTTGATCATAATACTGTTTCAAGTTTGGTGGCTGTGCAGACAGACACCTTGTTATCTTCTTACAGTGTACAAGGTCAGAAGTCAATGGCCCGTATTCTGAAGTCGGGTTTAAGTTTAACTCAGGTTTAAAGTTGTGGTTTAAGTATGGGAAGCCAAAAGTATCAAATTTGTTATTAAGTTGTATGTTTCTTATGTTTACTGTGCTCTTTCTAGATTCATCAATGGTGAAGCCAATAATCTTTTTATACTTCCTAGACAATTATGAATGATTTGAGAGCCAAATGAGCTGAAGTATGATATCTCTACTATTAGTGATTTATGTAACAATTGGCTCGCCATACTAAAACCACAACTTTAAACCTGAGTTTAAGTTAAACCCGACTTCAGAATACAGGTCAATGTGTTTTATCAGGCTATTCCCTGAATCTTAAACCAACCACAGTTACCAGTACTTGTATGAATCAAGGGATACCACTTTAAATTGATAAAAACTGGGGGAAAAACATAGAATGGGCATTCTTGTACAACTGAAATGTTTTTTCTTGTAATGACACTCACAATGGCCTTTGCATAGCTGCCAATAAGGCGCTTCAGTGTATCAAGGAACATATTCCTACCAGGTACCCATTTACCTCACTTGGGTCAAGTGTGGTATAGGTACATCAACGTCTTCTCAAATGGCATTGTTGCAGCACAAATTGATTCCTGCATCTGTCTGAGAAATGCCCATCCCTGGGGGTGTTTCATGAAACAAATGGTAACTGCCTAATTGGCTCTGAACCAATCAGATGCAAGCATTTTGGTAGCTTACAACAACAGACTCACTGACCATCTGTATCATGCAATGCTCCCTACACTCACCCTTGTAGGTCTAATGACATTCTGCTTCCAGTTGTTCTCTCCATCCTTGATCCATGTGATGTTAGGGGTAGGTGTTCCTCTGGCTCCGCACTCCAGCCTGACCTTGGTGTGGCTTGGTAAGGGCCTCTCCGGCTCCATGCGCTCCGGGTAGGTGAACCTCGGGAAGTCCATCTCTTCTTCCGTTTCATTGTACGGGCCGTCGTAGTCCAGCGAAGAGAAGGATTCCAGGACGCTGGATTCGTCGTACGCAGAATCTGCATGCGTGTCTGCGATTTACAAAAATGCAGAATAATTTAATTTGAGAAATGTAGGTGTCATCACCCTGGGATAGATTAGGCAATAAGTTCATCTACACAGACTATGAGAATAAATATTCAAATTTTCATTGCCTTCCATTTTATATCTATCTTCGGAAAAATATCGTAAAAGAACTGAAATGTGATTCCTATGACTTTATATAATTTCTCAAGAAATAACATTGATAAGGACTGATCGAGGTTTAGCAACATTACCAACATTTGTGTCAGATAAGTGCCTGAATATCAATCTGTAAAGTTAAATGGTAGGGTTTGTTTTAACCGAAGTGATTGTGAAAAGATAAAAATTTGTTTTATCAGGGTTTGCTTTATTAATATTATTCATATGATCTATGGATTGGACAGGAAGAATTTCTATGAATATGCAATTAATCATATTTTCTCTCCAAAATATGGAAAGGGTTCAAAGTGGAGGTCCACACAATAAGGTTCAATGCTCATCTGGGCACACGAGTGTAATTCATCTGCGCGCAAAGCATGCCGGACAGGCGTAAGTAAAGATCACATGACTTTATTGATTAAAATAATTCATTAAAAATATATCAAATGTTTGTATATCAAAAGAAAAACGATAGAGATAATGATCATACTCTTTCATAATTAAGGCGTTTGGGGAGGCTAGACTGCATTTTTGTATTTCATTTTAATTATTATTACCCACAATGCAGTTCTGGTTTTTCTGACAATGAACTGGCCGAAATTATGTTAGTCATATTTCAGGCCATTTAACTTTTGATTGAGCTGGGCAAGTACCTCATTAACATATCAAGTCTTAATGTACTGTTAATTGTGACTAATGTCAGTGAATTAAAGCAAAATCTATCGAGGGATTGATTTTTAATGATTTTTTGATGAGCTATGATATAACACGTGAGTGAATGGGGGTCTGTAATACTCATGCGTGCCCATCTGCACCACAGTTAAATTTCTACAATGCTGCCCTCTACTGACATTTTGCAGCCAATGTCTAGGTTATCAAGGGCAATGAAGTTTGATCAGGAATGGCAGCCAGGTCACGAACATTTAATGACAGCGCTAAACTTGCAACCATGTCAGCGACCGAAATGTAAAATATGATACCAAGAAAGCATATTGTTGCTGAAATTAATGACATCGTCAAGGGAGGTGAAAAACATTGGCAATAAATCAAGAGCGTTTTACAAGGCAGTGACAGAGAAAGGCCATTGTGTCATGAAACATTGCCTTATTTATTTGTTATTCTAGCTAAAAGCAATCTCTAGTGATATGGTTTATACCGAACTGAACTGGTAAATAACATACGAAAATCATTCATATTTATCTCTCTGAGAATTTCCTATATTTCATGTAGTGTGCATTATCATTTACTTATTTTGTTCATATATCAAGATAATTGTGCTTAAAGTGACTTTATGCCTATATCCACCAACAATTGCTAAATGTTTACCTCTTATTAACTAAAAAGTTACTAAAAATCAATCAATCAATTCATTTTATGAAGGTATTAAAAAGGAGAAGCAGAAAATTAATTAATCATTACAGTGGGAGTATATTATAAGACTACATGATCAAAACTTTGCATTATGGGTAAAGATACAGGAACTGTTTGAGTAGTTCAGGTCTTGAGCTGATGCTATATGAAATTACTGTATTGTATTTGCTTTGAAAAAATAATGAAAAAAAAACCTTCACTGACCAACTACTATCAAGGTAAAGTTGACATGGATGGGGTTGCCGAAGGAATTGGATGCCACGCAGGTATATAGGCCAGCGTCAGACAACTTCAAGGGCTTGAAGACTATGGCCGTCTTGGTGAAGATCACATGATCATCGTGGCTGTTGGATCTTATATCGGTCCCGTTCTTCAGCCATCTGGTATAAGGTCTAGGGTCCGCTCTCACTGGACAGGGTATCTTGTGGTCAAACCCTAGACTCTTTTCCACCACCCCTTTGAAGTTCCGCCTCAATGTTGGTGGCTCTGTTCAAAGAAAGGAAACATGGACAATATTGTAAATTTACACCAGTATACATGGCAGGGGAAATATTACACAGGGGCTAGGGGCGAATTAGCCCCCAAAATGCCCTACGGAGCCCTGGAAAACTAATAAAGAGCTCCTTAAATCCAAAAGGATCTAATATAAACTGTAATATGTAGCAAAATTGGGCTGGTAAGCTAAAAAAAAAAATAGCCCTGGAAACAAAAATTCTGATTTATTACCTGGTGATGTTAGGACTACATAGGCCTATTTCATTATTTCATCACTTTTTGGTGTTGTGTTCAAAGTATATGGTGTAATACTAACTTCTAGGGACAACCACTTGTCTGGTGTTAATTTTGACACCTAAGTTTTTGAGGTGTTTGTCTGTCAAAGAAGGCATTGACCCATATTTGAATGATTCAAAGCCTACTTGAAACTTGCTTCTGAATGCATTAGATGATGAATTTAGCACACAAACCAAACAGAACGACATCAAGGCACCCACACGTCTGCTTAATATTTGCCTCAGATAAAACAATTCCTCAAAACTTGGCACCACATTTTCTGTCTTAACTCAAACATTACAATCACACAACCACTATGAAAGGAAAGATAATTTGAACATAAAACCACACATTAACCTTATCTTTAAAAAATACTACATTAATAATATTGAAAGTACAAACTGCACAAACTAATCTTTTACTGCCTATTCATTTTTGGCGGGAAATCGAATGGGTCCAATGTCCATCCAATATACAATAGAAGATAACAAAGATTGTACTCTTTTGCCTCTTAAAGATGCCCTTGATAAAACAAAGTAAACAGAGTACAGGGCATGTTTCTTACACCTTTACTGTAGCCTAAATACCTTTTGTAAAAACTGTGTTTTCAGATAAACACGAGAAACAAAAGCTGCTGTTTTCGCAAACTTCCAAACTAAATACAAGACTCAACACATACAGATAGCCAATGGGGAAGAACATTTAAACTGCATTCAATGTTTGTAATTCAATGGGAATGGAGATCAATATCAGATTCCCATCTTACAAAGAGTTATGATTGATCTAATCAACCACAAATATGGAAAGCCAGCAACGTCATTATCTACATGTAAAATGCATTTTTTTTTCAATATATTTTCTTGATATGATTTATATTTATACATCCATCATTTCTTTGAAAATTCAGTGTGCTTCTCTTTCTTTACAATGGATATTGTGTTAATTTCCTGCAGAACAAATTATGACATTGATAGATTTCCATACAGTTGAGATTGATCAGATCAATAGTAAGGCGGGCCAAGGTGATTCTAAGTAAGAAAAAACTAAGAATGCAATCAAAATATTTATTAAAGAAACAATAAGCCAACGTCTGAAAAGCATGGACTATTGCAAGGTATTTCCTTTCTTTACTTCTAAAATGATAGATGAAAAATGCAGAACAGATAGAAAGAGCCTGTCTCAAAGCAACAACAAAAGTTGAAAAAAAAACACCATCCACATCTGCAAGTATCCTATGTAAATTTCAAGGTATTTGGATTTTGATTCTAGGCCTATGGTCAAACGGAAATATAATATTTCAACTTAGTTACAGGAATAATTCAGATTTGATTTTTAGTAATATTAATCGAAGTTTGTCAAGTTAAGTCATTCTATCAGTTGCTACCACTTCAAAAAGTTACTTGGTGTGTAGGCCTTTAATTTGCATTTCATTCTGCTGAACTTCTTGTCACAGCTGATATCCTTCCCTGGGCACTGGGGGCGGCTGTCTTCGCCTTCATCACCTTCTCGTAAATTATCTCTTATCCAGGCCAGGGGCTTAAATAACAACGAACCAATCACGTCACAGAACATTCATGTTACCCTGACAAGATCATTGCAATATCATCTATTTGTTGTCGCACGCCTAGCTCGTTTTATTTGTCTTATCATCTCACCATGAATAGAGCGTTGACAGGGCTATGCCTGGAGCATCAATATTACAATACTTTGTATATTGATCTCGAGCTCATAAAAAAGATATCAAGACTTTGCACATCTCAATCGGTTGTGAACTTCGACTTGGGATAGAAAAAGAAAATGCTTGTATCAACAGTAAATGTTATGCCAGGTCCCTTGATTGAGACAAACGGGTGCAGGGATCAAGGATAGGTAGTAGTAAGTCTCTGGATTTAATCTTTGACAGATAGGTCAGGTACATTGGCAAGACAATCTAGGCCCCATTACATTGTAAGCTTTGTGATTTATCATATGATTTTTAAAATCGATTTCAGTGATTATTGACTTTTTTGTGTGCAATAAAATATGAAAATCAACTGTACAATCAGTCACTTTTATAGCTTAGTGTGCATGGTCCTGATATAACTTGTCTTGGCTGCTATGTTGGGCAGGGCCAAAAGGGAGGGGGTGGTACGGATTACTTTCGAATATATTGTATGCAAGAAGGCCCTGAAACAAAACACAATCCCTCAACTTTTATAAAGAGGAAGACAAAAGAGAAGTTAGGAGGGAGCTCTCTTGCAAATCGCCTCACAGAAGGCAGTTGATGAATATTTACAAGACCTAAGATTCACCAAGAAATCTGATATTAGGCATGCGTGAAAGCATGCATCTCTGTCTCAAGACGGTACATTGCTATAGGCTGAAAAGGAGCTGAATCCTGGCATAAGCCAAACAAGCTACACCTCTTTTATTGCACACTTTGAGAAAAAAACATAAAATTCAAGAGACAGTGTTAATCTGTCAAAAGGCAATGCAGCATCCGAAACGGCTCTTTGCTGATCATTTAATACATGCAGGCAGCTATCCGACGCCAAATACGGAGATTCTGAGAGACATACAGAAAAGAGTCCTGCAGTTGTTCATGTCAGATGCTCCATACCCAACCAATTACCAACAAAAATACCTGAAATCACTAGTAGCTCTTTATACTCGGATTAAGAATCAGTATTTTACAGTGTGAACACAAATTCTTCATGAAATCCCACAACAAAAATGCAAAGTTTGTGAAGTACTATTTGACATAATGAAAACGTCCAGTGCACAACAAGAAGAGTGAACATCCTCAAGCTCGGAATATTGAATACAAGTGTCCTGTTGCTGACTCGTAAGTTGTAACTACAAGAACTTTGTCTGATTCGGGTGGGTGTGAATGCATCATATAAGAAATCAGGTATTTTGAGGCCTGAACAATTTCTTGTGACTTTAATGAAGGTACTTTTTGAATGGGTGGGTATGAAAGCACTGATTGCCTGACGTTCACATGAAAGAGGCGGGGATGAAATGCCCATCTGATGATCATATTTCATGTCATCGACTCCGATGTGACTAGTTGTTCATCTCATGAGAGAATAAAACATCAATGTATCTAAAGATTGCTTTGAAAAGACAGTCACATGCAGAAGGCATGGATGCAGAAAGTATCATGTGCAACTGAAAAACTTCTAAAATACCATCTTCCCATAACTACACATAGTTAGGTTCCGTTTTTCAAAAATAAACAAATATAACATGTAAAATATCATTTACCAGAAAGAAAGGAGTCATGGAAGTTTGGCTGTTACATAGGCTTACACAGCCAAGCATGACATGTTAGAATGATAAACAAGAAGAAAATAACAGACAGAAAAGAATGTGGCAACAAAAGCTTTTGTGAAGAAACAAATCAACAAATGAAATGCAAAGAAAAGAGAAGAAAAGAGGAGAGAGAGAGAGAGGCAGAGATAGTATGAAAAGAGCAACTGGAAAGAAGAGCTGTTTTAGAAAATGCACACACCTGTTTATTTTCATTTCATTCTTCTGGCAAGGAGCCACCATGAACCCAACAAAAAAAATTGTCAAAACTAAATATTGGTTGTTCTGGAGATGGAATAATTGACATAGAAATAGTTCCTAAAGCATTCAGAGGGTGAAAAAAAAAAGAGAAAAAAGGAGAAGCTGCTTCCCCCTAGTTCAGGGTCATATACATTGCCCCACTAAAGAATGTGTGAAATCAGCATGGCAGGCTAAGCTGTCGCCATAGCTGGGCTAATATTTGTGTAATCAAGTTCAATTTTTTGTTCTTCACAATGAGGGTTTGAGGGGGGGGGGATGTGGATTCACTCGATTGCATAGCTCCTCACATGGCCCCTCACTCACTCCCACATATTTCGACGACTACACTACACTTCAAGCTTTGTCAACCACCCACACGCTAACTAACAAGACTTTTTGTTAACAAAATATCCAACAAAATGTTTCATAACAAAGGAAGATTTGCCACTGATACATGCACATCCAATGTCAAAGCCTTGGAACATGTTACTTGATGTTTTGATTTCATTTTGTGACTGTTAGGCCTGGAATTTTATGATCTTATTTGACAGCTTTGTAACAAAAGGCCCAATGGAAGAAATAATTGGCATATTGATTTCATGACAAAAGGAAAGCTTGTTTTATATGTTTTTGTATCTAATGATGAAATCTTACATTATCTACAACTTCTGTATATTTGTAATTTGTAAATGCTTGTAAATTCGATTAATCAATTGAACAGTTGAGTGGCCAATAGCATTTAGTTTTTGAGAGGTCAAGTTTCAAGCAGTGATTGCAGAAAAAAGGATGACATCAGCCAACTTTCATGTTTGGTAAATATCTACCTAAGTGTGCACAAAAAGCATGATTACAAAGAACTTATCATATGAAAAGGCAAGTGTATATCCTATAGAACTTGTCAATAAGGGTGTTTATTTTTAAAATGACAGTTAACAATAACTATAAAGGCGAAAAATTTCCCAGCCAACAAACATCATAAATCGCTTCTTTTCCCCATCTAAATACTGGAATACAGTCCAAATTACAGATATTTTGCGATCTGTCTGAATGAAGAAGAATGTTTATAACCTCATCCGAATAATCCTTTAGTGCCCTACTGTAAAAATAAGATAGGTAAGCCTACATATAACATTCAGAAAATATTTAATTATTCATACACCACATTACCATTTTAATAACAAATTACTTGGATGATGTGAAACTAATGGGATACATGTAATCAACTAATCACAGGCAGAATTCGATCCACCCACCTACAGGAAGGGTTGCCATGACGATGGACATGCATCAACGATGATGAACATACATTGGTCCTGAAGGTATATCATGGCTGTCAAGCAGGCATGCATCTCATGGGTAACTGATACCGGAGGAATTGAGGGAGAGGAGGTAGAAGATAGTGATGCAGAAACCATCCTCAAATGGAATATAAATGACTGCTTTCCCCCTTCTCTCTCTCTTTCTCTCTTACCACCCCCTCACCCTGTGTATCTGTCTACATGTTCCCTCTTCTCAATCTTTTACCTCTTGCTTTCTCTCCCCCCTCTATCACTCTCATCCGCATCTCTCTTTCACTCTCTCCCTCGCTCTCTCTCTCTTTCTTTCTCTATTTCTTTTACTGTTTGTTGTCCAAAGATGAGCAAAGATAAGTACCAATTACCCAAATGGACCAGTAGAACCAGAGGTCGATTTTCAACGGTGTGTCTCAGACATTCTACAAGTGTTTAACTACTTTTTTGCTTCATGCCACAGTACAAACATTCATCAAAAATTCAACTTGCATGGAATAAACGCATTTCCCTCCACGAACCTGTATAGTTCAAGGCCTTTGCGTTAAAAACAGTTTTCAGCAAAAACAAGGACCCGCCAGTAGATTTAGAAAAGAGAGAGAAAAAAGGCAAGGACGGTTCCAGTCCAAAGCCTCCCTAAAGCAAAGAGACTTCCCATCCGAATCTGACAACTCTGTTGTTACGACAGACACTTTTTTATTCAATAAAGGAATTCAGATTTTCTCCATTGTTTTGATCGCCAATTGGAATATCTGCAAACTTCTATTCATGTACTCAATGTTAGAAATAAAACAAAAAAGAGCCTTTCCCCCAATAAAGTTTGCAGACTAACCAGAGACTTGAACTAAGCTCTTCGCAATTCTGCTCATTCTGCTGTTGGTGTATATGAATTCATAAAGCAACAACAACTACAACGAAAACAATACAGTTTTGGAAAATCCATATTTAGGCCTAATTGTAGATGTCATCAATTGACTGACACTATTTCTCTTCCAATAATGCTTTGAAAAGCATTTCTCCTTAATATAAGATGTAGGCCTATTCCTCTATTAGTTTAGTTCTGAATAACTTAAAACTTGTTCCAAGTCAAGAAACAGAAAGTTATGAAAATGTTTATTGCTTGTGTTTACTTTGTGCATGCCATGAACTCATAAAGGCTCACAGCAAAGTGTTGTCAACCAAAATCAGGAAAGATGTATTAAAAAAAAGTTTGTTGTGTTAACTCCAATCTATCTATTTCTAAATAGACCAAAGTAATTGAAAAGAGGCAGTATAACATCAACCCTATCAGTCACAAGTTAGTGTGAAATTCCACAGAAAAAAACTGCATGGGTCACAAGTGTTCTTGGACCCCCTAGCAGCAAGCCCAGCTTCTGTTGACAAAACCAGCCATTTTGAAAAAAAAAACCTTGATGCAAACAGTAAACAACAAACACAAAAAGAAAAGCCTATTATCTTGTGTTTTTATAACAATAAATCCTAGAGAAAGAAAAAGAAAAAAAAAGCTTGTGGTATCTCACTATTTTCTTTGTTTCTGTGGAAAATAATCCATTGATATAATGAAAGATTTGGGCTCCTTGGTATTCATAGGATTCTTTTGATTCCTTGTGGGCTTAGAGATAGGCAAATGGGTGGAGTGATGGGACATTATCTCTTGTGCAACCGGACTTCTCACAATCAAAAGGCAACTTTAAGAGGCCAGGAGGCCGTGCAATCAGTGATGGGCAAACTGAGTGGGGGACAAAGGTTATTTGAATTGAGGATAAAAAACAGAATGTTTGTGTGTTGACTTAGGACTGTTTGGGTTGAATGTGTGCTCAGAGATTTAACAGATTAATTCCCTTTCCAATGAAAGATATGGAGGCAAGAACCCAATGAAACTCAGAACCGCACTGAAGAGATTGAAAAATTAAATGTTGGTGTTATAAAGGGCAGGGGGGGGCAAGGAACAAACACTTAAGTGGGGGAGGGGGAGGAAAGAAGAGATGAGATAAATTGATTGAAAGGAAGGGGTTGGCATGAGCTGGAAGATTACTGTAAGACAGTATTTTTACCTACAATGTTTTCTCACTGGCATGGCAAAAAGAGATTCTGAAATAAAGGTCATTGTTTGTATTACTTGCACAGGTGCAATGTTTTCCTGGAGACACCATTACCTGAATGGTATTCAGCATCAAGTGAAAACACTGAATTCGAAATGTTGTTTTCGGTTTTAAACTTACTGTGGATAATGATGGAGTTTTACAAGACTCATTAGTCGTAACATAATCATACAGATATCAACTTCTCTAGACCCACTGCCTACTGGAACTATCCCTGAATAAATCATGTAGAAATAAAGAAGTCAGTAGTCAACTGGGTAAAGCATGGACCTAATACCACAAGCAGTAGATCTTAAATTCTTACAAATTAGAAAAATTATATAGGCCTATGTGGCTAATTTTTATAAAAGTCTTTTAAATGGGAAGGAGACATGTGGGCCTACCTCAATAAACAGTGAATAATGAAAAAAAAAAATTGGGGAGAGGGGTAGGGGCAGGAGGGGAGGGGTAAAATTTGAATCAACCTCTCTTTCTCTGATTGATCAGAATGCAAACCCGACCATCAATCAAAGTTTCCCCAAAAGCAACCATACTCAAAGACTAACATGTACACTGAACCAATTTATACTTGCAGCTCTTTCCGATTTACCCTCCAGAAAGTCTGCCCACTCTAAGATAGTTCTCAAGTGAGAAAAGCGGATGTGACCCTCTTGGGTTTTTAAAAATTGTTCAATCACATACGAGTGTTGTGACACAAGACTTCTTTTCTTATAATTACCAAAGACATTTCAAACACTTCAGCAGAACAGACATCATCTATCATTCACCACCTCCCCTTTGGACAACTACTGAACTTTGGGCAGACAGTGACTGTGAACAAGTTTTATGTAAAGTGCAGAGGGCCTTCTTGAAGAGATTCCAGGCAATCCTTTTATTTTTCAGTTTAATTTCACGTTATCTGTAGCAGTTCACTTCCATGAGTATCTCGGTCACTTCTAACCTAAAACTTTCCTGCTCTTCATTACTTTTACGGCTGGACCAGTTTCACGCAGCCTGGAAATAGCCCCAATATCAAATTGGCGTCTCTCAACACACCCCCATGCGATGACCATTTGTGGGAAGGCAAATAAAACGGACGAGCCTACGCAAAATTCTTCTGCTGATTTTCGTACCAGCTCCCCCCTTTCCTGGATGCAGTCCTACAAAATTGCCTTTTTGCCACACTGATAGAGTGACCATCCCTGATACAAGAAAGACCAACAAACCCTTCCATTCATTGCCATCCCATCATGGCGAAAAATGGCTGAAAATCGCTATCGCACCTGGACAACGCTTCGGGGAATCATCGAGCGCGTGGCGTACAATTCCAGAAGTACAATTTACCCAGTATGGGTGCTATGCTGGAATGCTAATCTCTATCAAATGACTGGGCCAAATTACCCCAACCCCCCTGCTTCACTTTGTAATGAAAATGAAAGGAAAATGAGGCATCTGTATTGGGAGGGGAGAAATTGTTTGGTATTGTGACGTGTGTAGCGTGACAAGCAGGGTGCAGTGCTTGCTGTGATAGAGAGGATTTGATGATGGATAAGCTGTATGGATGATGAATTCCGAAGCTGCAGAATTATAATCTTCCCTGCTAAACACCTGGTCGGAGTTTCATACACCTGGACTACGGTATGAAATCCAACATATCTGGCAGATATTAAACTCGGAACAGAAGCGCAATTGAAGGCAAATGACTCTATGATTGAAGTTAAAATGTAGGCCTTAAGGGTCCGACCCTCTTATTTCATTGCCAGTCATAACCAGCAAGTTTTCATCTTACTTTGAAGTTATTCTATATTCTAATATATTAAAGCAATTCACAGAAATATAAGGCCTAATTATTTTTTTTTTTGGGGGGGTATTCATTTGTGAATCAGAAGGTTCCTGGGTCCTATTTGCGAATACCGGTATATCAATAATTTCTATGCAGAAGTATACTTTCAAGAAAGTACTGCTATGGTCACAGAGTCTGAACTGGCAAGACTAACCCTGCTGAGGACCAGCTCGCCCCTATTAAAGAAAAATAGCATTGAAATATTCATCACCCCAGCAGTATGTTGAAAGATCTAGTCATTCCCCTTATTCTTCAACAAAACATTCACCCATACAACCAAACAATAACAATTCGGCCTTTTTCATTCATCCGTTTGCTTAACTATGAATCTGGTATTGTTACTTAGGAGGACAAACAATTATTTCAATGAGCTATCTGACCCTGACAGAAGATAATTCAGCGTGTTTTGCTTGAAGATCTCTCATCCACAGAGGGTGCTTTCACACGTGACATGAGAGCTAAGTATGACTTTAGAATGTGTACCTGAGGATATCTCTTTGCTTCTCATTCTGTACCTTGTATCAAGGTATCATCAATATCATATGACATCTTGCTATATCGAAAAGCGTTTGCTGTAGCAGGTAGGCCTACTTCAGGAAGTGGGTTAGGAAAATCGAGAATTATGAAGTGCCTTGTAATCACAAGGAAAGGCGCTTTACAAAACAAAGGATTGGATCAAACTCAAGAGGGTGGATGACTTTGTGACCATCTTGTCAAGTTGTAGCCCTTTCAGAAATAAATCTCTTGGTACCAATGTTGAAAGGAAAGTATAGAAATATAACTGTTCATGCAAATTGCATAATCAAATTGATGTTGATTGATGTAGTTTTCCAAAGAAATGTGACCTTAAAAATCTTTATTTGAATGACTTGACCTCTAAATTTTGATGGGGGGGGGGGGGGGTAAACCACCAATACATCACACTACCATCAGTGTCAACAGCTTTGAGAAGTTTGATTGGCAAGGTCAATTCTTGGTCATATTTCATAAGACTATTCTAAAATGAGTAGTTGCAAATTTGGCTGAATTTCTTCTGAGTACTCGTAACTACTGCCAGCACAAATCCATTCTACTTCTAAGTGAAAACACGAGAACTAAAGCTCTGCATATCACTATTATCAATCATATGGCATATCAGTTCTACTCCCATGTGAAACCACTCGAACCCAGACAAACTAAAATGACAAAAGGAATGCAGTATGCGCTCTGTTGAGAACTGAAAATAACAAACAAAATGAGTGGACAGAAAGAAGGACAAAGTTTTATTCAGTCACACATGAACTTTATTAAAAGGATTGTGATGTGCGAGATATGTACCGCCCATTCAGACACAAAACGTACTTATGAAAATCGATTAAAAGGGCATTAAAATTTGGTTGTACTGACTACACAGAATTCAGACACAAGATAAGAAAAACAGTTCCAGTTTGCACATTGGTACTGGGCGACTGGCTGGCCCTCATCAATACAACACAAGTCAACTCAATAATCCCCTACAAGTTCATAGTTTTATTTCAACCATAGTACTATAAAAACATTCATAGAAATATCTGCATTCAATTATTCTAGTTTGGTGCATTTGAACTGTAGTGTTATCTGATTTTTTTTTTGGTCTGAACAGGGGGATATAAACACATCATGTAGAGATTACCCCCATCAAAGTGGGAATAAGTATTGACTGACTGGTTTAAATATTTGGATGTAGGAGACCCCCAGCTCCAAACCCCTTGCTCGTTTATTGATTTCAGCTTGTCAGTTACAAAATAAAATGTGTTTGTATTTCAGTTTCCCCCAGCGATTGACAGTCAAGCTAGAATTTTTTTTATCATTTACACTTGGCATAACCAACATTACTGGAATAGCCATTGTTCTGAATCATTTCAAATAATGAAATATGCATTGTAAAATAATTTAACACTTGCTTTTAGTATCCATAATCAGACTCACAAATGATTATAAATCTGATTTTACTAACTTAAAAATACAGCTGCTTTAAAAAAAAAAGCAACTCATAAATATATATTTTTTCCTTGAATTGGGTTCAATACATGTATGTATAAAGCCCACTATTAATCTGTGCATCCATTTTTTTTCTCAAACTTTCATGATTTTCATGCTTAAACAAAGTTGATGACAACGGCATATGAAGCAATGCATCACACTGATTTGGCTTGACAGTTGGGCCAAGTTTTTTTTCCAAAAGAAAAAGAGCAGAAATGGGCAAAATCATAATTTGATTCTAAATTTGGGCAATTCGACTGGTTTTCTGCTGGTCTACTACGACACCAAACAGCAGGACTTTCTGTTTGTCTGTTTCTCTGACTGGCATAGAGGTCATGGCCCGACCCATGCTGTCCATTACGAAAGAGTGCAAGGGCACGGCCAGGGGTGCAATTGCTCCGTTCACATCATCCAGATTGTTTTACTGGATAGAAATGCTGCAGGGATCCGACTGGGTTCACATTGGTACTTTTTGAACAGAAATAGGCAAGGAATGACTTGAATCTACCTCGTCCTTGTTTATTTTCATTTCCCCATGTGTAAAACTTTTAGCAATCACAAATTGTTATATCAATCTGACCATTGATTGTTTGAAACAGGTATATCACCAAACTGCATTTATATTATCTTTAATATAGGCCCACATAAGTCCACATTTTCAAAATCACACATGATCCACCCCCCCCCCCTTATAAAGCAGCTTTAATAACAAGGCTACCATAAGCTTTCATTACTCAATTAAATATAAACTTTTTACAGCTAAAGCCATTCTATCTTTTCTCAATTTGCCTATGAAGAGTCGGTCAGTGATGCCAAACTCAGATTTCCGAAATGGTATAAATGTGCCCCAGTGGCTTACAGGAAAGCGAAAGGTATGAGAGAGATTGCATTCATCAAGACCTATTGGGAGGAATCCGTTCTGACATGGACAGTGGTGACAGGAAGTTGATGGTATTGTGCAAGAAACTAGTAGAGATTAATAGGGGAGATGTATATAGCGAGAAAACCACAAGATTTCTGCCAATCTCAGAGATTTGGTCCATGTACTCAGTAAAGCAGGTCTCTTGGTTCCATGGGCATTTCTTTTTGTTTTCTTTCAAGTTAAAGCAACCGTTAAAGACACAGATTTAAGCAATACTACGCTTGGGTACACCTTGATGTGCAAATTGGTCTAATTTAATGAAGGGCTAGTTTTCCCTTGGGGTGTGCCCTGAAAATTATTTACCAGACTGAAGGTTTCCATGAAGGGTTTATTTACACAACAATAACTTGTGTTCATCTTGTTGGATACAACAAATGCAAGAAATATCAAGAGCATTTTAAATCAAGATAGGGTACACATTTAGGTCTACACCTTTCACTCACTGTAGAAATTAGATTTTTTATAGAGGGAAATGATTTGGTATCAAACAACCGAACAAACTTCATTAGTCCTATTCTATAAATTGACTTCTGTCACATCCTATCATGAGAAAAGTCAAGGAAGGAAAGTAATAACATTCACTAGATTTCTTTCCCAACACCTGAGTTCATTCTTGTCCAGGTGTACCTGCCATTCTCAAGCAGGTTTTCTTCTAATGTTTTTACTCCCACAAGGCAAAGTTTATTTCTTTGCATCCAGCTGTTCTCTTGACACTTCTAGCTGGGTAAAACGACCCGTTCAGAATGCTGGCCAATGGGCAAGCTCAGTGGGAGGGCCGCGACAACTTGTCGTCACCTGACAGCGAGCGAGGGCTTGCCATTGGCCGGAGGTGGTACACAGATAGAGATGTGTGTTGAGCTTAGGAGGTAGAGATGAGAAGATGTTTCCTGTCAGTTCAAATTTGTTTACACCAAGTTTTTGGATCTTCAAAATTTCAGATGGACTTCGGGGAAGAATGCATTTAACCGAACATGGTGAATTCAAGCCATGGGGGTGGTAGCTAATGCTTGATAACATAATATCAAGGCCCTAATAATGGATCAAAACACATACACCTAGCTAGGCCTATATTCAAACTGTGACGATGAGATAGATCTTCAACAAAAGCAAGAGTGCAATTCCACTAAATTTTTGCAGATTTATTTAACTGCAGTACTAGAGACCAGAGTTTAATCTGTGTGCTTCAAGAAAAAGACAAATTTTATCGACGTAGATTCTACTTATACAGGAATATATTTCCATGACGCATCATTATAACATATTGTGCAATTTGACATTGGAAGCAGAGGAAAATAGCTCAACTTGTAGTGTACACAATGCATGGCCTATTAAACCAGGGAGGTCTTGCCCATTAAAACTTAACACAGGCCATGACATGTACGATGACATCTCAAAAACATGATTTGAGATCTCTGTTGCATTCATTTTCGAGGCTGGTGAAAAATGTTTACACAAACACAACCTTGCGCCAGAGTCACAACGGCACAACAAAACTCCAAACCAACCAAAGCTATTTCAAAATTGCTAATGACATATCATCGGACGGTTTGGAGTCAGTTTCATTGGTGTGACTGCAGCAAGATACCAAAGTCAAGAAGGCTCTTCATGAATCTGTTTTCTTTTCTCTCTTGAGAACACTGCTTCCACCATCAGAGAATGTGGAACAAATGAATATTCACCACATAACTCATATGACAACCGATCTCCTAATTGTCCTGATGGGTCTTGCGTTGCGCAAAATGCTTTTTCATCGATATCAGTCTACTCACTTTCATGCCAACTCCACGATGGCAAACAGGAAGCAAGCAACACAAGTGAGCTTTTCTGTGAAGAGAAAGGTGTATCTCTCATTTACACCGACATCGATGCAATACCATCGACATGGTAATTTGCCCGACATGTCTTCAAGCAGGATGAGTATTGTCAATGCAATACAATGCCTGCGTGACATAGTTTCCTTTCAAGATGTGTGTCCATGTAAAAAATACTTTTTGAGATTGAAAGAGATTGAAAGAAGACACTGTCCATAGAAAAATGTGAAAACATCAGTAAGTCAAATTGTGTTGATGTAGATCTGTGCTTTCCTTATCTGCAGTTTGAGAACTGCAAACATGAAATATAAATGTAAAAACAAATGAAGTAAGATGTGAGGGGAGGAGGATTGCAGGGGGGTTAGAAGAAGATGAAGATGGGGAAGGAGGATATAAAGAGGGAATGAAATGTACAAAGAAACAATGAGAAATAAAAAAAAGTATGGGGGAAAATGAATGAAGAGTGGGGGCAGTATTTGGGATGTGACATCCGCACGATATGAGGCTCAAAATGGCAACTTGACAAGGGAGAATTCTGTTGTTATATATAGGTCAGCAACTAAAAGAAATGATAAAAAAAGCTGGGTCATGACACCATTTTCATAATTTGACATATCAGACATGTGTATGCTTACTCCACTTCCCCAGATGGCAACAACTGACCATAATTCATTTGAAATTGGTATCTCAACAACAAGCAGTCATCCTATATAGCATCCTAAATCGCTATAACCTCACCCCAGAGAGGACTTTCAACCATCATTCATCTGCATGATGATAGCGTGACCGATTATCTTTGGTCTAGAAAAACTTACTCAGTATGAAAAAACAAGTTCAACAAACAAGAAACTCCAAAAGCTCTGAAGCATGGAATATCTTGGGGTTTTTTTATTCTGTGCTTCTGTTGGGGATTACATCCAAGCACCTTTAACCCAGTGACTTTTGAATTCTGCCATTCTCCTATGTTTGTACAGTAAGCACCTACTTCAGAGAGCCAAAGGGTTAAATGAAGGCAATGTGTGAGGAGACTGATGAGGTACATTCCTTCTCAGGAAGTGAGGATGGAGCTGATGCGGTTGATGAAGCTTCATTATTCATCATCGCAACAAACCCATCAAGGGCATCGTTCAACCAAGACCACTTAACAAAATTACCATACTACCCACGTACTCCCGTCCTAGGCTTTCTCCTCACGCACCGTCGCGGGGTAGGCAGGCAGGCAAGGTACTGCAGGCCGACCAGACACCCATTTCCCACCCCATCAGTTTGAAGTTCTGTCAACTCCTGAAGCGAAAATTGAGATGGATGGACTGCGATCTGCTTGTTCAACAAACACAAGAACAGATCAAGAGATGACCCTCCCATTTTGGAACTTGACTGAATGGGTTGCGTGTCAGCAAAGCTTTGTTTTTACATACCCTACTAGGTCAAAGGATAAATAGTAAGATGGAACTGGGAGAAAACACAGTAACTGTCTTAATTAATTTGCGCTTCATTTGTCGCCAACTTTCATTACGCGAGAGTACAGTGTGGGAGTGGACAGTCGGTTAAGTGGGTATTAAAGGGATGGTCCGGGCTGAAAGTATTTATAGCTTAAAAGATAGAGTAGAATTCACTGAGCAAAATGCTGAAAATTTCATCAAAATCGGATAACAAATAACAAAGTTATTGAATTGTAAAGTTTGGCAATATTTTGTGAAAACAGTCGTCATAAATATTCATTAGGTGGGCTGATGTCACATCTCCACTTGTTCTTTGTATTTTATTATATGAAATTAGGTTTATTCAAATTTTTTCCTCCAAGAACTATAATAATTGGATTGACAACTGATTAAATGCATTAGATATTTATTGCTGCAACTTATTTCATTATAAGGAGACATATTATTTATACAAGTATGAAATAATGAAGAAATTATGATTTTATGTAACATAAGAAAACGGAAAGTGGGGATGTGACATCATCAGCCCACCTCATGAATATTCATGATGACTGTTTTCACAAAATATTGCTAAACTTTAAACTTCAATAACTTTATTATTTGTTGTCCGATTTTGATGAAATTTTCGGCATTTTGCTCAGTGAATTCTACTCTATGTATTAAGATATAAATATTTACAGCCCGGACCATCCCTTTAATAATGGTCATCAAGGAAACATTTCCTACTCATTTTCAGCAAAATTTCACCATCAAAATGAAGACAGTTCATGATATCCATATCAACTCATATAAATCCTCTAGCACCCAAAAATGACATGGCTACTCAATCCATATCTTATCTATGTTTTAAGTTTGGAGGGATATCACTGACACACAGAACTTTATTGGAAATTGAAGAAATGCCACAATGCACCATTCGCCCTGTGTACCAGCACTATCTATTCATAAACTTTTAATGAATTTGAATGTATTGCGAGTCTCTCGAAATCCCAAACAAAGTGCCAACATAACTAAAATAATGACTGATGGGAATTGATGGAGTGCTCAATATTTTTCTGTTGGACCTGAAGAGGTTTTATGACTCGCATCGTGTCTCCACTCCAATTTTGGAGTAGATGAAAATGAGAATGTCAAGTAAATACCATCCTATTAAAGTCAAACTTGTTTTCAACTGTTTATTCTTTTCTCTATTAGAGTATAGGGGATGGGGTGCTGTTCAGAGTTCTGTGTTTTTTCAATCATATATAACGCTCTCAGGAGAGAGAAAATAATAGGCCTACATTTCAAATGTTTTTTCACTAGTTTTTGTTACATTCAAGACATGGGGTAAGTAAGTACACTATACAGCCGAACAAAAAATCAGAGCTTTAAACCAACTTTTCTTCGACCAATGGTCCTGATTTTATTTCTGGGGTGTTTTTTTTTTCATTGAAAAAAAAATGTGAAAGATCACTTTTATAAGATGTTTGGCTTGAACCATTTGAAAACTCAATTCATTTGTGTTTATTACTTGAAATGGGCTGTCTGGCACTACATGTAGGCTACATGCTGTCAAGCATATAGGCCAAAATACGGTGTGGAAATAAACTAAGAATTCCACTTCCAAAAAGCCCATGATGTGCTTAAAAATGTTAAACTTTAATCACAGACTCAACAAATAATTTTCATTTAACGCAGTATTATACAATTATCTGAATGTACACATAATTTCATACTAAAGGGTGAAGAAATCCATAAATATCATTTCAAACTTCTGTTTAAAGTTACTGTAACCATTAAAGTTTGTATGAATCACACACAAAATGGATTGATCATCCATTGTGCTAAATATGTTCCTTTGAGTCATTGCTTTCTCTCAAAATAAAAGTTTGACGTCTTCGAACACTTAACATCATTTTGCATTCACTAGCATCAGTGAGAATCATTCAGGGCAAATGTGCTTTCTTGTTTGCGGTCAAAAATTGCCTATCAAAATTCCATCGCCCTCATCCTTGCCAAACGACTTATCCATCTTTTCACAGAAAAGTCTGACATCATCACAGTATATTCTCCCCTTGTTAAGCAGGTCAAAACAGTTCACCTCAATATCCAATCATCAAGCACTAGCATCACTCAGTGACTAATTTCAGGGAAAATTTGTTGGAAGTCAATAGCTTATTTCCGAAAGCAGATATATGGTAACTAATATGTATCGAAATGTAATATCATCTAGAATTGATTGGGTAGACACATTTTAAAGCCACTGATCACATGACTAATCAATGGTTTATAAAAGTGAACTTAAAGTCACTATCACTCAAATTCACAGTGCCTTTTTATGTCATTCGTTTTGCTGAAAATATCCATCTCCTTAATTTTTGTTTTCAAATTCATAACTCAAGTTTACTCTTAGCCATATTTTCAAGCACATTTGCACATTATAAAGGATATACTATTGCTAAATCTTTCAAAGATCTACTCCAATCTTTGTTACAGAAAGCAATCACTGATCTCTTTTGAACAATCTCATCAGATTGACCAGAGAAAGAAAACTTTCCTATATCAAGATTCTCTTTTAAACGGTTAATAGGCATGAATGCTTTTGAAAGGAAAGCTTTAGCACATGACTAGGTTCTTCTGGCTTTTCAATGGTTACGTCAGTATGCATAAAACCGTCACTAATTCTCAGGACTGAGTGAGCACTAAGGAAATATATATACAATCATGCAGTAGAATAGATTATAGGAATTGTACATTATTGATTGCATACATGTATATACCTTTTAAAAACAAGGATGGTCACAATAAATAACATCACTCGGGTTAATAATTTTAATTAGGGCTTTCACGCCTGAACATATGACCATTTGTGGCTCTTTGGTTTAAAAATATTTTCTAACAAGATAACGATAAAAAAATGATTTATGACCAAGTGTGAAAGCTGCTTTATGTAATATTCAGGAGAGTGAAAAATGTATGGCTCCTGTATCAAATGGGATAGTCTTCCTAAAAATGGAAGGACTACTTTGGGGGAGGGAGGGGAAGACAGGGGGCTACTTGGGGGAGGGAGAAGGGGATGAGCTAGGATTTGGACAAGAAATCACTTGATAAATTGTTTAGGACCATACAATATTGAAGGCATAGGCCTACTCATTAAACAAAGTTGAGATTTCCCCCAAAATTTGATATTGAGTGTCTGGCCACCTCATGAGCAATCAATGTCTTCGGCCAATAATTTGATAACGATCGGCCAATAATTTGAAACGAGTTGCACAGTATCCTCTTTCACACAAGGAAAATGTCAGGCTTAATAACCCCCAATCGTTACTAATTTCCATCTTTTCAAAATACAGATCACGGCATTGATTTCAGTGTCAGGTAGAAGCGGATCACGAAAGAAGCCAATTCAAATACCAAACAGGAAATCCAATGCCGACATCTGCACCGACGAGCTGTCTATCGGGGAAGACCACTGTTCATTGCCGATGCGTAAATGTAATTCTATCCTATCTTCTTAACAATAGAAATGACGTTTGATTATTTAAAATGAAACGTTTCTGAGCTGTGGTTACCAATCAAAGGTAATCTAGAGAATTGGTAATTTTCTTTGAGTGTGAAACACCAGAACTTCCAGAAGGTTAGAAAAGTCAGAGATTCTAGAATTTCTATGATAAAATCAAGCTATCCTGCTATTTGGTTTCTATTCTCAGTAGGAATTAAAAAAAGTATTGAAACAAAAGGAAAAGCAGATTACTCCAAAGATAGCTTTGGTAAAAAAATAAAAATGCTTACAGTTCAAGTTTATGTGGGGTACAAGAAGGTCCATTGGAAATACTCAGGCCTACAGACTTTTTTATTTTACCAAACTCTTAAAACCCACCATTAATTCTTAAATAATTTATACTAGTTGTAAAGTATCATCACCATCATCACGACTATCATCATTACTGACATCATAAACATGACCACCACCATCCATATTAACATCACTCCCATGTTTTCCTTGTCCTCTTCCTCCAGGAAAATCATTTGTTATCATGGTAAAGAATAGTGTCATCATCATCATCATCATCATCATCATCATCATCATCATCATCATCATCATCATCATCAATCATCATCACTATCATCAAAGTCACCAAAGCTACCACCAATGAACAGCTTCCAGCTACACACTTCCTTCTGAACCAACATGACGTAAGAACACTCCGTTGATACTTACCTGGTTTTAATCCTGTCGCTTCAACGAAAGGCGTCGATACTCCTTTTCTATGGTCTGGATAAACTGATTGCACCTGGAATCGGTATGTGTGGTTTGCATACAAGTTTGTAACTTCGACTTCTGTCGTATTGGCATCAATTTCTTGCGTATCGCAAGTACCTCCTGATAAATATAAAACAAAAGCAAAAATTTAATTAATGTATTATGTAACTGACCTTACATTTTCAACCTACATGTATATACATCCTTTTACCATCTACATTAAATTCTTAACCCTAATAATTCAATAATTTTTTAATTCTTTGTTTCCAAACTCATGCAATATTTTAATAGAAACCGTGACTGTCATACTCGAGTTTATAAACATGAATATCTATTTGATATATCTATAACAACAATCCTTTTAAGACTCACTAATTTTTAAAGGTCAAGTCCACCCAGAAAAGAGTTAATTTGAATCAATACAGAAAAATCAAACAAGCATAACGCTGAAAATTTAATCGAAATTGGATGTAAAATAAGAAAGTTATGACATTTTAAAGTTTCACATATTTTTCACAAAACAGTTACATATATATGAACAACTTAGTGATATGTAAATGACAGAATTGACAAGGGGGGGGGGGGGGCGGATAAGAGAGGTCGGACTGTATTCAGATATTTCTATTCTTACAATTGCCTCCCGCTCACAGTGACTGTCTATACAGTGGCATTTATTAGCAAGAAAAAACATAGCCATAAATGTTGAACATGATGAATTGTTCTCCCAATAAAAATTGTGACATTTAGTATTTTCTACAATATAATGGTGATAAAAGAGTGCAAAACTATAATAACAAGAAAAATGATGAATTCACATCTAAGTTAGATGCCAGTGTTGGTTTCGTTTTACAACATGGATCAGGAAGATCGGTGGTGTTTGGATTTTTGGAGGAACATTGATCATGTACACACCTTTTTGTGAGTTAGCGATCACTGTTCTTAATCAACATTTTTACACAAATTTAATTGGACAAAACAAAACTAAATACCTTTTAGATTACTAAATTTGGAAATGAAACAATATAGCATCCATGCATAAAAAAAGACAGAAAGATTTGAGTATACATTACCTCCTCTTCTTACGAGACAATAAGTAACAATGTATCCAGTGTATCCTTCTTTTAATGGTTTTTTGTATGTTAAAACTATGGCTTCGGCTTTGACTGGGACTGCTCTCAGATCCCGAGGAGCTTCTGGTGGAACTGTTGAAATTAAATTCAAAAAGAGAAAAGAGAAAGGGGAGTTAATATCAATCCTGTAGAAAAACATATTTTCTTGGAAATTTTATCCCAGCTAGGCCAGGGAGTATCTCAAGTCTTATTACTTTTATCATCATTGCCAAATGTAATACTACAAAGATGTGAGACATGAATTGACAACTTTAAAATAAGAAAATTGACAGAACGTTACAGTGCAAATCCTCGTGATTCTGGGCGAAAGTTGTTATTACTTTTCAGTCCTTGTTCACATTATTTTTTTGATATGTGTTCAATATCAAAGAATCACAATGTATAATTATGAAGAAATACTGATATCTATGTTCTGAACTTCTTTAATAGACATTACACCTAGTCCCTACAGTGTATTCTTTTGTTCAAAGATGACAAGTATCTTGTGATTAATGTGCAAGTTTCAATCTTTGCAATGCCCACTTGCATGGTGTCAAACTAAAGTTTGGAGCTCAAGGGCGCACTATTTTCAATAGATTTCACTCTTGAATTCTTGTGAGTCATTTGAAGAGAAAAACAACAAAAGATCTGTTGATTCAAAGCATGCTCTGATCACACAATGGCGATACACATTACGAAAACTGTAAAATCTACCTGTATATACTCTTCTTTGTTAGCCAGGGGGACAAAGTCATTAAAATCAGAGTTGAGAGATGAGCTTTTCTTCCCAAACTGACAATTCAAAAGCATAGATAGCGTGCCCTTATACATTGACCTAGCCATGACGCCTAATCCTTATTTTTTTTCTGTGGTTTTCAAATCAATTCCTGCTGATTACAAAATTCATCAACTTTTCAAATGTGAACTTTTCTGAATGTCATGAATCTTATTAGAAATTATTTGACTTCTCACTTCATGTGTATTTGGAGTAACATATAATCACAAAGAGTAGGCCTACACTACCCATTCATGGATAATCATTGACAAATAGTCATATTAGATTGCGGGAAGACTAAAATAGAATAAACCAAATTGAAAATGATATCCACAATGTTATTCTACCATAGCAATATATGATTCAGTCTTTTCAGTTTATAGACAGGTTTCCATTTTACCCTAAATAAAACACAACCAAATGGTCCTCCGTTACTATTTTCACTATAAAATCATCTACTTTGCCTATTCCAGAAAATGGCTACAATTCTATTCAGTTTTCCTCTTGGTTCATCAATAAGCTGGGCATGCCAGTCAGGATCTAACCCTTTGTATTGTGATAAACCACAACTTTTATATCAAGGCGGCCAATCCCATTCCCGACCATAAGATGGGCCAACTCAGAGCTCTACTCCGTACTGTCGAATTATTTGATTCCACACTGCACATCAATAGCGACCCATTCATGGGTATTATTGGAAACCAAGCTTCTTTAGTCTAGGTTTTCAGCCACAATGAAGATTTTGCCATAATTCCAAAATGTAAGCAGTTGCATCAAGATCCACCATACTAAAACTCCACAAAGCTTCAACATTTTAAAGCTAATAAATTATGCATACATTAAGTATTAAGTTTATGAAATTTACTAGAGAATTGCCATCAAAGTTGGAAAAAAATTGATAACTTTTACCGTTTGAATAGAGCTTGTTTTTGGAGCCTAATTCTGTTCAGGTGCAAACACAATAGCCATTCTTCTTGAGCCTTAAGAACTGTATAATAAGGAATACCTGTGTGCATCCACGGTATAAAGCTGTTATTTGGAATAAAGCATTTAAATCCCGCTTGATGGATCGCCTATAAAATCCATTTCGATAAAAATAAATAGAAATGCTGTTGCAAGGAAATGCAAACCAAAAGGATGATGAATGTGTTTTCTCCTTCAATCCATCAGATAAGATCTTATCCAAAGTACACTTCTTGCTGATAACAATGTTTCATATTTTCAAAAGAAAATATTGTCACTGGGATTGGATTAAATAAATAAGCAACTTTTTAAAAGCCCCTCCCCCCGCCCTTCTTATATACAATATCTACTTCCTCTTTTTATTTAATATTCAACATATAATCCTTCCCTCTTCACCAGAAATCCACATCACTTCATCTTTGTCAATGTTTTCCAGGACTAAAACTGAATATGCCTGACAATGCCGCATGTCAGAATCCACTAGAGTAGGTGCAACATAAAATGTATTAAATCTTTTATCAAAAGGCAGAAAAGGGAGGGGAAATGGAAATAGATCCATTTCCCTGAAGAAAACCCTATATACCAAATCAACACAATTTACAAAATTACTATGAACACATGTACATGTAGAACCTAGGCGAGGGGTCTGATTCACAATCCATCACAATTTTAAAGTACATTACAATCCCAAGGAAGCCTAAGTTGATTCTACATATCTACATGTATATCAGGTACAAGTTCTAAGGGTTGGTCAAAGAAGTCCATGTATATATCCCATAGGGCTATATTTCTTTGGAACACGAGTGGAACACATGGTTCCATATATGGGTTTGAGAAAAGGGTGCCCTAAAAAACCCAACAATATTAAGAATAATCTCTAGAGTTATTTTCTATAAAGCTAAAAAAAATCATATTTTGGGGTGGAAATTTCAAGTAATTTGGGCCTCCTCTTCCAAGCCATCCTCAATTTTCTCCCTCTATTGAGAATAAAATGGATTCGTCCTTCATCTGGGCAAAGATAATCTGATCAACAGTCCTCCTTCCTCTCTTGCTTCATGTAGTTCTCTTTATCCCCTATGATGGTATTAGTGATCAAATCTTAAAATATTTCAGCCTACAGACTGCACCCTACATTCAGGCTACAGATAAACAACACAGTCAGCAGGACAACACATTAATACAGAACATGAGTTCTTCAACAAATTCTGAAATATTAGATTTTCATGCTTGTATCATTTCTGCCGACTCCTGATCCATCATTTATCTCTATCCAAATGGATGTAGATAATTTTGCGGTTCTGCAATCAACAAAACTTTTGTATATTCATTCTATTATGGGCCGGAGCAGTTGAACATCAAATAGGATTCAAAAGAAAATTGTGATTAACCGAATCCCTGACCTTTTTGGTCCAACGACCACACAGACTGATATTTTTCACTTCTTTCCTTCTGCACCCTTTGTGCGCCTGCCATTTATTTATTTCACAATTTCAATGCAAAAGTACGAGCACCCAGTGAGTGATATCTGCAGTGTAGAGCTGGCTTTTCAACGAATTGAAAGAACTTCTGTAACAATATGCAGTTGGGGGAAAGGCTCCATCTCTCTTTCTCTTTCCTACTCTCCCCGACACATACACACAATCAACCCCCCCCCCCACACACACACAAACTAAGAGTTATCAAGACTATAAAGGTTTTGTCACAACAGAACTACCAATGGGACAAGGTATTACTGAGGCAATGAAAAAAAAAAGGCTTGGACTGAGGCAAGTCCGGTCCAACACAATGAAATATCGCAACAAAAATGGCTCAACCTCCTTTCTTATGGCCGATGGCTCGTATTATTATCACGAGAGCAATACTCAGGGGTGGTATGATTTAGGAAGGAAAACAACTTGTATTCTAGAGGGCTTTGTCAAGAGCAGTCATGCACTCCCAAAAAGAAGCTCAAATTATCAAATAAAATGCATTTTTCAATGAATTCAACAACAAGAAAAGGAGGCCTACTGCTTGGGAAGAAGTCAGTGCTCGTCACAGTACTGAAAAGTCTACTTCTTATTATGTACACTGAATCAATTTCATGTGTACCCAACACACTCGCCTCCACCTCCAGTATACCCCACCTTCTTTCCCTGGATAATCTGTTCTTTCTTTAAAATACCGTTATGAAAACCACTTTTTACTATTGGTCTTATTAAGCAAGCCATAGAAACAGACCTATTGTATTTTTAACAAATTTTTCAATTCCAGTGTCAAGATTGGAATTTCACTGACCATCTTTTAATATACAGGCCTTACCACATTATAAACATGGTTTTTTGGTTACTAGCTTCCAACTGATACTGGGCATGTATAACATGTATACGAAAACCATAGAGGCACTAACAAGTTTAAAGACTTCACAGAGTTAACAGATTTGTGTTTTCCCCAAAAGAGGTCACATAAAAGTCTAGACATAGTATTACCATAATATTACTCTACAACGTTACGACTTTAAGCGATTCTCTCCTCCTAAGTTTTAAAGAAAAGAAAATGTATCAGAAGGGATATCAAAGTTGATCGCATTTATTAACAGTAGTCTGGTCAGTTGTACTTTGAAGATAACATTGTCTGCAGTTTAATTCATTCTTGTAACTAATATGTGTGATTCATAAAGCAAGCTCAGTGAGAGAATGTCAAGTCCGTAACTCAACTGCCTATAGATGTATCTACAACAATCATATCAATAATACTACAAGTATTAGCAGAGGTTTCTGTCAATTTAAAGGCTTTATTATTTGTCTGTAGTGTCAAATTGGAATTCCAAATGAATTTAATTTCAACCGTACATGTAGTACTAGGCCTATCTCATTTTAGAAGATCAAACTAAAAAAAAAACTAATGCAGCCGATTGCAGCGTAACAATTTAGAATTTCCCTCAACTGTCACATTATTCAAGATCCTTGAATTTCACAAGTTATCATCCAGAAACAGGTTAATTTCATGAAGGCCTTTCCAGAGAAGAGAAAGTTAAGCCATACAATACAAGTGAGCACACCTTAAATCTTTGATCTTCATAATTTTCCCCATGAATATAATGGTTCACCACGTTTTATGGATACTTTACAAGTGACATATCGAAAGTTCCATCTTTAGCAATTCAAATGGATAAAATTCTCGAAGGGTGTGGTCCTTCAGATACATGTACATGTAATTTCACTTGAAAGTGCATCTCCAGTAACTCAAAGCATAAGGAACAACCTCCAAAAAGCTCACCACACATTCCATCTTGAGGCATTCCACTCTGCAAGGTTACCCACAACAATCACATCAGAGGGCAAAGTTCACATATTCCCCCAACCCAGCAAGGTCACTGTCCAACCCAGCACACCTTTTCTTCAGTCCCACCTCAGACATTTTGGTGTGAGTCACATTTCAGCACCAGACATGGCGCAGATCCATCTCAATGCTGGGAGATTTCACCATCAGTTTTGTCTGAAGGGGAAGTCATATTTCGGCACGGGCAGGCGTCTGTGACCTGGTTTACCTCTTCGCTCTTCCGAAGAGTAGCTATCCCCTAGCTTGGAATTTGATTTGGAGATGATTGCGGAGGTTTATTTCCCTTGTGCCGCTGTGGCTTGAAATGAAAATGTGCCAGCCAGGATTGATCTTCCAATTTGGATGTCCTGTCAAACATCCCAAAGTTGGTGGATTTTAGCTTGATCATCTTCCATATTTATTTTTAGGCTGTCCTTGTCACTTGCTTATACCAAGTCTGAGGTCAAAGAAGTCAGAAGGTCATAGTGGCAATGACTGGTGTATATTTAAAGCCAGGGAACTAAACTACAAAGACAGGAAAAGTGTGTGTTTATCCAAGCATGTTTGATATCAAAACCGACCATCCCTAGAATGCAACTTACTGAACAAAGTGTAAAATTTCACCTCAGCCCCCATCCCAATATACAGCAGGGATTAAGATTAGCATGGATGCAACTTGGAATTAATTTTAAAAGGCAAGAGAATCATTTAGAATGGACTCTTACAGACACAAAGTTGACAAACATAGCCATACATGTAGGCCTACTAGCCTGTATGGATATGGCAATTGGCATACCTGATATTGACTACCAAAATTATTTTACCTGTTGCAAAGGGTAGGGCAATTACTCTACATTGTTCCTGTCGCTAGACTGCCCCCCCCCCCCACCCCACCCTACCACTAGAAGAGAAAGAGAAAGAGAGGAGCAGAGAAACATGGGTGGCCTGATTATCTTTCTGTTGATTAGGATTTCTGAGCATCAATTGAAAAGATTCATCATGACGTGGATGGTCCTGTCCCCGCCAAGGGAGGGAACACAAAAAAATTGAGTTAGGACATCTGTGAAGCTGTCAAAATGTGATGAATCACATATCATTTACACCCAGAAAAGTACATCCACGCTCCCAAGCCTTTTGTCTCCCTTGATATAAATTTGGTCTTTTCATGGCACATCCCCCTTGTTCAAACACTCATCCTTTCATGATAACGATTTATTTTAAGGGGCAACATTGATTTTGGTTGATCTTTAAATTGGCAACAAATATCAATTCTAATCAGCGCATAGTTGCCATGTAGCCTAAATATATATGATTCAGATAAGATCACGATGTTTCCAAAGAAGGGACCAGTGCAAAGTACTTTGATGCAAATTAGAGGACCTTTGATGGAAATATCTGCTAATTATGTATCCTGGAAGGAATAGGACTTTGTCACAATTCTGGAATATTATCAATTCATTTATACCTCATTGTTTAATAGCTTTTATAAGAAATGTCTCAAGGAAATTGATGTCAAATGCATTTGATAGATCACTAAGAAACATAAAAGCCTGTCATACATGTATGAAGAAATTAGCCAGTTCAGTTGCTAATATTAAAGATAAATGAAAGTACATGTAGTTGCAGTAAACACTGATTTCACGAGAAAGTCAGTAAAACCAGGCTTCTTTGTCACTATATCATCGAGGATCTAGATCTGGTACAGTTACATAAACTGAACTTTGTGAAATCTTGAAATCTACGCTGAAAAATGTTCACACTGAAGATCACCAACACAGATAAGTGCACGTGGGACAGTGTATTATTATTGCTTTGAATGTCGGCCCGACGCTTGACCCGAATCCCGTGCTCATTTGCTAATTTCTCAGCAATTACACAATTTCTTCCAGAATCCTTTGGCACATATCTTTTATTTATACAAACAGACACTTTGGTTGCCATTTTTTTGGATTCTGTACGAACTCATTTTGAAATCATTACCACAACTGGCATTTATCTTTAAAGTAAAAACAAACTTGATACAATAAGAAAGTATACAGAATTATTATTCTAAGCTTACATGTAAATACCATTCCATCCAATATACAGGATAAGGTAGCCCATTCTGACATGATATCCTTCATCAAAAACTTGATTAAGACCGATTATTTTTGGTAAAGTGATCTTCCAACTTCGTACTATGCACATTGTTTTGTTTCATCAGCATGATGTAATGTACAAGCTGAAAAAATAATTGTAGGGCTGTTTGTATACAGTTTCAGAAAACAATTTCAGATGCGCCTGGACATGAGTAACAGATCTGGGTGTAATCTCAAGTTGGAGAGTATTTGTGTCAAGATTTCCATCTTGCTTATTGATGAGCATGTCAAGTTATCAACCCTAGAGATCTAATCCCAGTAAAAAAGAAAAGTGCACCACCACCCTAACTAATTGTGCACCAGAAGAAAGACCCTACTGTCAAGAGAGCTAAAAATTTGTCAATGGCACATGCACTTGAAATGAATCTTTCTCTTGGAACTCAGAGTCATATCTATCGCATAATCTTAATCATATTACCAAGATTCCCCTGATCAAACAGAGCAACTGAAAGTAATTACCTAACTTTCAGTACATGTTTAACCAGTAGCCCCAACACAATTTTATTTGAAGTAATTACACTGTATAGACCTGATTATAGGCCCTATTTGAATAGACTTTTATTACCTCCTTAACAGAAGAACAGAGAATATTGCAATGAGAAAGGCATACTTGTCATTCTATTAAAAGCACACATCTTGTTAATTGGACTTGATAAGATTTGCAAGTGCTGGTTTACGAGAATGAATGGCTGGACTGCAAACCTGCACCAGCAAATGAGCTTTTAATTCCAGATGTAGAAAACCACCAAATATGGCTGTACAGACGGGATGGTGTATATTCCTTACTTTAAATATTATCAGAATAGAGTGAATGGCAGGGGAGCTGTAAACTTGGACTCTCATCAAACCTGTCAGAGATCAGTTCCCAAGTCCCTTGCTACTCTCCAACTATCCCATGTCTCCAGATCTTCTTTTATGATCAACAGAAACTAAAAATGATGGACTTCCATCAATGTAGATCTATCATTGATACGGTGGGAAACTCGGGAAATTTAACTATAAAATATCACAGGTTTCTTCTATAGAAAAATAAAATGGTGGTCTTGATAGAAATGCTGCCACTGTTTTTTTTTTCAGACGTGTTGATTCAAACATTTCAATGCAAGCTCTTTGACCGATTATCAAAGTTTCTGAAAGGAGGTCCACAAAAATTTGGTGAAAAATAAGTTCCTGTGCAAATATTGAGCACTTGCAAACAACAGTATCTAATTCTAAATTATCAATTGAAAACTGATAGTGCCCGAGTATCCATTCTCTCTTTCAATTTTCCCCTAGTGGCTTCATCATAAAAGATACCTTTTTACGTCTTCTTTCAGCCAAAGCAAGGGTATTTATTTCCCCAAATCCAACCTTTAGACTGTAACAACATCTTAATGGGGTTTATTTTCAACTGAGAACCCGCCAAATAATCTTTTCTTTCCCGTTTTCTGTTCCTTTCACGGGGGAGTTCAATTTTCCTCGTTTCTCAAAAGCAAGGCCAGCTGAATACCGGGTTGGCATGAAAGGAGGGAGTGCGAGAGAGGAGAAGTTCTGTGGATTGAGAGTTCTCGTACTTAACACCGGATGAAAGGGCTCTGTGAAACAAGTACAAAGGCCTGACCTTGCCTCAGCATTCACAGGACTCTAGCAGATCAAAGAAAACAGGCTAGGTGTGGGTTCAAGTTCCCTTTAGTTTTCCATTGTGAGCCAATCTTGGCCCAAGGCGAGAAGCAGGCTTTCCTTGGACCTATTTTCTTGGGGTAGGAAGATGGAGCGAGAGGGACGATGGAAGAGGTCTAGATATGTTTGAGGATGCAACAGGAGAAAAGTGTCAAAAAGGAAGATAATGAAGTGGTCCTCAGACAAATGCACATGTGCAACAATTAAACCAAATAGGCCAAAAATGCAGTCAGCCTATGGATCTCATATGGACCTTAACTTGCTTACGATACATTACATACATTTACATGTACAGAGTATCCCCTTGAAGTTCTAAACCTTACAATGATGCTACTCTAGCCATTTGGTATGATTGTAATCTGAAATGGTTGTCATTTCATAATATTTGTTACCCCAAAAGACTTATCAATGTAGACCAATTGATTTGTCTATTAAAATTTACTGAAATCATGGCATTTCATAACTACATGTAAGTTGGTAGGAGAATTTTGCATTAGCAAGTTTTTTTTAGTTTTTTTATTATATTTTTCTTAGAAGACCATGACCAATGGATATCATTTATTTACATCAAACCATGGAGGCAGAAAGTTGACCAACATGTTGGCTGGCATTCACACCATAACTGAACAAAAAAAAATACTCTTAATCACATAATTGGGAGATCCCAGCTACCAAGATACTTTTCAATACAAGTAGTAGAAAAAGCAGGGGGGTTAAATTATTCAAGGATGTAAATAGGGCTATTACTTCATTTCAATTTCAACAACTGGTTGGTGCTACATACCATAGTAGCTTGGACGGTGTCCAGCGCAAAAGAAGAGAGAGAAAAAAACAGAATACAAAGCTGATTCAAAAGTCAAGCATATAAAAAGGGACATCAATAGGGCCTATTTTCTCGCTAGGACAGAGGCAGGGGGAGGCATACACAATAGGGAAAGTGTGGGGCTTCGGAGAACGAGCACTGGAATGCTGATTAAGGGGTATCATTAGTCCTATCTCACAACTCTACCAGCGCCGCATTCTGGTCAATAGGTGGGTCCAACAAAATCAATTATTGGCCCCAATGACTTGCCTTCAAAGAAATAAACAGCTTGTTTGTTGTGGAGAGAGAAAGAGAAGGTAGGTAATGGAGGAGGGAAAAAAGCCTGGCCCTACTGCTGGGTCATTGTTGCTGTTCCATGGTGGAGCTAGCGCCAAACAGGACTATCTCTGGAGACAGACAGGATAATAAGTCCAATTTGGTCTTTTTTTTATTTGTTGCAGTGGCCTGATAACACTTATTATTGATCAAATTATCAAGCGCTACCTTGAACAGATATACAGGTGTGTTTCTTCGCCCAATGAAATGTAAAGTAACTTAGTTACTAAAACACAAAAATAACTGCTCCATGTTTATTTTCTTTCAAATGTTCCAACTATTCTACTATTTTGTTCATTAACTCAAACAGAAATTAACTGCACACCAATTTGGTCATTGCTTTCTTTGAATGCCTTCCCCCATTTCTGTTTTTTATTCTTCTAGCAATAATTTTCAAAAAATAGTATAGCTCTTCTACTCTAACAATGAACAAGCCTGGGGACACTCCATTAAAAAAAAATCATTTATAGGCTTCATCCTAATTCATTTTTTGAAATTATTGTTATTTACTATTTCTCATTACAAACAGAAAAATAATTTTCTGATCTGAACTATTGAATGTTGTAAGGGATGTGGGTGCACATGCCATGCTAGCATGCATATTGAAGGTGGAAATGCAACTGCCAGTACAGTATCCTTGAAAAGTAGATGAATGAATGCTGCTTAGCTTCACAAAACTTACATTAACTATTCATCACATCTTGCCTGTCTCTATAAAATGAACATATTTTCAAAGCCCGCTCTTGAATGCCGGGAGTCTGCAGCTTAAAATCAATTGTTACTGTAATTGTAATGACACAGAAACATTAAATCTTCACCAGCATCTAATGAGAATATCAGGTTTGCATTGCAAGTTAACACAACTTTTCATACCCCCCTAGAAAAACAATAGTTCAGACCACATCCACCCTCCCCCTTTAATTTTACATCTACATGTCTGCCATTATTAGCATAGGCCCACACACATATAAACTCCATGTTGGTTTGTTGCAGCACCAATAGGTGGTTTCAGACCGCCTCGAAGTTCGTCAGTTCCAGGTATTCTGTGATCGGGAAATTTACCCCGATCAGAAAATACTAGGTATTTTGGTAATGTGAAAGCAAACTACGCATAATTTCCCCGAAAAAAAATACCTGCTAAATAGTAGGTACTTGGCGAAATTACGAGAACTTTCGCAGGGATTTTTCCAAGGTCGCAGGTATTTTGGCAATATGAAAGCAATTTACGGGAACTTTTAGCCCAGTGTGTCGTTGGGCGCGGTGGGTGGCTGCTGGGCTAGTGGTTTTGAATCTCGCGCCTTGCCTGCTTATTAGACCAAACTGCGCATGCTCCTAACTTCAGGAATTTATCCCGAAGGGTATGTTTCGGGGCAGTGTGAATGCAGGAATAATTAATGGGTATTTTTTAGCCTAAAAAAGTTCTCGTAATTTAACGGGGATTCTTATGATCAAGGCGGTTTGAAACCACCTATTGGCATACATGTAGTTTACTGCATCTATCAAAAGAGAAGTTTGGGGACTTTGGCCAGCAGGTGCACTATGATTGCAGAAGAGAGCAAGTTTATTGAGTTTATCAGGCTTTTTATCTCTCTTGAGGGTAAGGTAAAGCATATTGACAAAGAGAGCCAAGAATCTTTCGTTATCCTGATCGGTCGAAGATTGTATAAAGAAGTCTTGCCCAAGCCCCTCTGTAAGACTACACAGTATACATGTATATATATTACATTTCAGAATGAAGGTTTATATATAGAACTAAGAAACATGGCCCTTTTTTCAGATATATTTACTTTAACCTACCCGTATAAAACTCTATAATATGATTCTTAGGCCAATATCCATTGTACACACTTGCATAGTTGAAATACTTTGAAATGGGATAACTTTGAAATATAGAACAATTAAAAACAAAAATCATAAGCTTTAGGACCTACATGTGCATGTGATATACTGTAACATACCAAAAATATTTAAGACTGGAATCTGAGACTGAGACCTTAATACTGTCTACATGTATTTCAATGCACAATATAAATTTGTTATCAATTGTACATTGTAAAATTTTATCTTCAACAAAATAAAATTTGATAGCTTGCTCTAATGGAATGCCATGAGTTTAACCTAATAATATAGGAACAACATGAAATGAAAATGGGTGTGTTCTGGAAACAAAGCAGCATGGTATCTATTGTTTGTATCCTAAACGTCTTAATCGTCTGCTGATGGGGAAAAGAGGAATTGTCTGGCATTGTTAGAACTCGACAGGGGAGTTGATTTGGATAAAATTGTAAGTTAGAATGAGTCATTCCAGTGTGAAAGAAAAGAAATACCTTTCTCAATGGGGAGAGGGTTTGGATTACGCATACACAAAAATTGAATTTTTTTTAAATTCTGTATGCTGCCATAAATTTCAATTTCAAAATATTATCGAGTCAAATTTTTGGACTCTCTACAACAGGCTTCAACCTCTGATTGACAAACATGATATCATCATGAAATACAAGAAGTTGATTGAGTTTACATATTTTCTAAAATAAACAGCAAGGAACAACTGATGTGAAAGGCAGTTTTCCATCAAACTGAAATACATACATCCTTTCTGCATTTTATTTTTAGTGCATTTTTTTTTACTGTAACTGACTAACATGGCAACGATTGGTCTTTTTCTTCAAGACCTATGAGAAATGCTGACGGTTGCTTTGGAAGTGGAGAGGAAATTTGGAAACAAGGCCCTTTAGTGACTACTTTTCATGGAAATGTAGCAAAACGATCATGACAGAACACCCAATAGGCACTAACTACATCTTCAGTCATCCTTTCAGACTTGGCACTGAGTAGTTAATTCAAATGCAGAGAGATGAGCAAATATGAAGAAGGTGATGAGTGTGTTGGCAAGCCTGAACTCCGAGAAAGTCATTATCAGTCTACAACTCCACTGGGAGACCATCAAGTGACAATATTACACCCCGAGCATGGATAGAACCATTCCCAAAGCGAGGTGAGAAGGGGAAGCATCTCATGCAACAAGGCATGAATTATGAAAGCAAGAGGCTGCAGAACATGGGGATGGTTATTATTAGGAACTGTAAATGAAGGCAGGAGCGCTGGCCAGGCAGGCAGGCAGGCTGGCTCGCTTCACACAACCCAGACTGATAGGGACAGCTGGCGTTCGGTTTCTGGTGTTTCCTCCAGGGCTTTCGGGAGGCAGAAAATTGTCAGAATTCAATTTGTGTCATCTAACCATAAAAATTGGTTCCTGTTCTTGTTCAGTCCCAGTTGCACTTCACACACATCTCTGACCAATTCCACACTATTTCCTCTGCTTGATTTTGAAATAAGTTCACTTGCACTATCGGCTAACTCATTGGAATTGACAAAGTCAAAAAAACAAGTTTTCCAAAAATATAGGTCTAATAAACTGAGTTAAAGTGAAAACAATTTGATTAAAATTTAATACATTTTTATGGTAGATGTGCTGAAATTGTTCTTTAAGGCTAACATCTACATTCATGCACAGGATGTTAAAAATATATCAACATTATCGACAGTAGGCCCAATGTACATGTACTTTCACTGCATTGAGGAAAAACTACTGAAAACTTTGAATTGTTTATCCCGCTTCTTTCTTATTCATGCAAGAGCATTAATGAATAATGAAAGCAGTCTCATCACAACGAGAATTTTAGGGTTTGATTCTTTTATTACTATGGTTTCAGAAATTTTGACTGAATCATACAGGATTGCACATATTGTAGATTTACATTCAAAATTGTTTTGCTGCAGTTAAAGCAATCCATAAATTGCATGTTTGTAAGTTATTGATTAAAATTTAGTTTCTTGAATCAGCTTAAAGGTCAAGTCCACCTCAGAAAAATGTTGATTTGAATCAATAGAGAAAAATCAGACAAACATAATGCTGAAAATTTCATCAAAGTCGGATGTAAAATAAGAAAGTTATATTTTAAAGTTTCGCTTATTTTTCACAAAATAGTTATATGCACAATTTAGTCACAGGCAAATGAGAGAATTGATGATGTCCCTCACTCACTATTTCTTTTGTTTTTTATTGTTTGAACTATACAATATTTCAATTTTTACAGATTTGACAATACAGACCAACTTGACTGAAACATAAAATGTTAAAAAATGGTTATTCCACATATTCAAGGCGAAATAAAACTTTGTTTCACAGGACAATGAGGAGAAATATTAAAATATTTCACATTTCATATAATAAAATACAAAAGAAATAGTGAGTGAGTGATGTCATCAGTTCCCTCATTTGCATACCTACCAGGATGTGACTATAACTATTTTGTGAAATTAAGCGAAACTTAAAAATGTCATAACTTTCTTATTTTACATCCGATTTTGATGAAATTTTCAGTGTTGTGCTTGTTTGATTTTTCTCTTTTTATTCAAATCCACTTTTTGCTGGGATGGACTTGTCCTTAAAGTACCATAACTGATTTGAAAAAGCCATAAAAGCTTTAGGCCTACATGTACATGATAAAATGAATGATTTATTCATAACTTTAAGAACAGTTATAAAATTTTCATGTACTTTTTCTACTCCCTTCCCTTGGTTATTTTTGTTTTCTTTTACTAATCTATCAAGCCTAGGAAGTTGGAAAAGGCCTTACATGTAATCCAATCAAGTTTAATGAAAACAGAAAAAAATATCTGTCCCAATAAAAGGGCATAATGAAGATAAACCTAATTCAAGCTCTGAATTTTTAACATTGAAGTGTCAAATAAAAAACACATTTCACATCTAAAAGGAAGATAACACTACAAAATACAAACCTTCTGGATCCCGTAACGTTGTTGCTCCAACCACTGAAACTAATGTCCAACTGCATATTACACATAATAATAGCGCAATCCATAGCGTCCTTAGAGGATCTGAACAAGCAGAAGTTCTAGAAAACATGGCGGGACGAGCCCTCAGACAGCAGCAAGGCAGTCTCATGATGCCGCTGCTGCTCTGAGCATAGCTTTCGATGCAACACTTTGGAAGTCCTTCACGGACTCTTGTCGAAAAAGGAGCTTTCCTCCGTTGAAGTGTCATTCGTTTCCAATCAATTGCAGAGAGTCCAGTCAATTTTTAGAATTATTCCGTATCGGATCTGTTGAATCTTACGAAGTCGATTCAGGATGAGGACCACTCTTGTAGTTGTAGCAAGTAGTAATATTAAAATCCCACCGCAGAATGTTAGGTTTGGAGAGCGAATCTTTCGACAAGTATGGACGACATCATGCTGGTTATGTTTTCATCGTGTATCAACCAATGTTCTTTCCATGACCATTAAAAAGAACCTGAAAAAAAATGAAATTAATTCATTTAAACGTACTGAGAAAAAAAATCAAGTTATAGTCATGATAGTGAGGAAAAACTATAAGATTAAGAACATTCAGAATGACTCCATTTTAATTCTACAGACATTAATTTGTTATCATGCTCAAAATTTTAACATAACTGCATTTATTTAAGTCTTGCTTAATATCTAAGGCCACTTTCTACAAGAAAGAAACTTGGCCATCAGTTATATTCCATTACATATTCCAGAAAACATAGCAATGCTGTATTACTACGTTGGCCTACATCATAGTACATGTAATAATGCACAATTCTTAAATTTAGTAAAACTGATAAGGAATACATCTACAACTACAACTTCCAAAATAACACCAAACAATTGGAAGATCAAGTATCATCAAATAATGGACATAATAATCTTTTAAAGCACTGAATATGCATACAGAAACTACAACTCTACATGACTCTATGCATGAAAAGTGTGCACCCCTAACTAAGAAGCACCCCAGTGCAGTAACACAATGTCCCTCTGTTCAATTTGACCCAATCCATAGAAGGGATAAACCACACCAATGGAGGATTATACTTAGGTTTGCCTCCATGATCAAAAAGTTTTACACAATCATACAAACTCTCTCAAATATCTACCTTTTTCACCATGAACTACACCATCCAGATACAGTAAAAGGGTTGAAACTAATCCAAAAAGAACTTCATCACTTCGACAATTAATAAATATCCAAGAATCCAAAACAGAGTAAGGAATCAAATCCAGAAAAGTACCAATGCAATGTGTTCGCTCTTCTCCACTGACTGCCTGTGTGCCTGTTATGCACATAAGGTGCAAGCACTAGCCCAACGCTGAACTTTGTTCAATGGAATACTTTTTGGGGAGCACACAATGAACCTGCTTATGCCAGCCCTCCCTGTGCCATGGTACTGAAAACTGGTAGAGCAATCAGCTTGCGCTCTTGCTCCAATGCACAGGCATTCATTCTATCCTCGTTTACATAAAAACCAAAGAAAACAGAGCACCACGCACACACACTCCCCGAGTCAGCAATGCAGTAACACACACACACTGCATTTAGGCAGGCTAGCACTATCACAGTGTGGTGTGTTCCCTGAACAATAAACACAGGAGTTGGAAAAGTTTCGCTCTACCCCTCACAGACCACAAACACAGGCTAAGGTGAGATGGTTGATAGTCTACAACATCCTGACCTTCTGATTTTTAATAAACCCTCGTCAGTGGAGTGGATAAGAGATGGTGACGGTGTTTCATTTTATGATCAAATCAAAATGAAAACTTCTTCACCAAATGATCTCCCAAAATTGACCATTGTTTGCAAAACACATTTGCAAATATGACACACTCCAAGTTCATAGTACAAAATAAAATATGAAGCTACTGAACTTATGGCAGTTTTGACAGAAAAAAAAATATTTCCATAAATATATAATAGTCAGAGAAAAAATCTATTATAGTGATATTTAAGTTAAAATATCATTTTAAGATATTGTTACAAAAATTATGGCAACTAAAAATAATCTAATTGAAAAGCATGATTTAAAGTTTAAAAAACCCACATAACTATAGTTCCTACTGCATAAAAATTTATTTGAAAAAACAAATGGAGGGGCAGGTCCAGGATTTTGTAAATATGGAGGCAAAGAGAGTATGTTTACCCCCCCCCCCCCCCATTTTCATGACAAGAAAAAAAGGTTCTCAGTTCAAAAGAGGCAGAGGCACACAACAGTGGATGAAAAGGTAAAAGGGATGCACAATTTTGGTTTTCAAGGAAGAGGGGCAGTTACACCCAACCTTAGCCCCTTTCAATCTACACCTTGCATGTCGTAGTTGTGGTATCAGAAAATGGGTCTGTCTTTTATAAAACGAACAAGACAATACTGATAGAATCTTTTGGATAGGAGAGTTTGGGATACGAAATCAAGCATACTACTTGAGTTGGTGCCAGAGTGCCCTGGTAGACGTCCCTACTGAATTTACTTGTAGTGTTAATGTGAATGCCATTGACTGGGAAGTTAAAGATATCTCCTAATGATAACCCCTAACCCTCCCCCTCCCCCCCCCCCCCCCCCCCTCAGAAAAAAGAGTGAAGATAGATATGAAGGAAAGTACAAGCAAGATAGGAAACTCTAGTCTTATCAACATGATTGCTGTATTTACAGATGGCAGATAAGAAACCATCTAATTATTCATTCTCCATGAAGAGAGTTGAAATTTACCTCTAAATATATTTTATATTTTCATTTAGGCCTACATGTAGAAATGATGTTTATTCAGTTACAGGATGCCTTAGAAAACCGGATTACACAACTGAACTGGTTTAGGTTCCAGTGTAAAATACACCCAAAATAATTTATACTAGATAGACATATGCAAGATTACTGCAAAAATATTTTTTTCTGCTCATTTTTTACTATCATTATAATTTCCTATGTCAAGTGTCCTTTTTTAAAGGACAAGTCCACCCCAACAAAAAGTTGATTTGAATAAAAAGAGAAAAATCCAACAAGCATAGCACTGAAAATTTCATCAAAATTGGATGTAAAATATGAAAGTTATGACGTTTTAAAGTTTCACTTAATTTCACAAAACAGTAAGTACGCACATCCTGGCTGGTATGCAAATGAGGAGACTATGACGTCATCCACTCACTATTTCTTTTGTATTTTATTATGTCAACTATGAAATATTCTAATTTTCTCCTCATTGGCAAGTGATACAATGATTAATTCCTCCGTGAACATGTGGCATTAGCATTGTTTAATACTATATGTTTCAGTCAAGTTGGTCCTTATTGTCAAATCTATAAAACATGAAATATTGTATAATTCAAACAATAAAAAACAAAAGAAATAGTGAGTGATGGACATCATCGACTGACTCACCTAGTTGTACATATCACTGTTTTGTGAAAAATAAGCGAAATAATAAAATGTCATAACTTTCTTATTTTCCATTCGATTTTGATGAAATTTTCAGCACTATGTTAGTTTGATTTTTCTCTATCTATTCAAGTCAGCATTTTCCTGGGGTGGACTTGACCTTTAAGTAATTTCAACCCTCTTTCTAGATTTTCTTTTTATGTTTGTCATTATAATTATAAAAAAAATCAAAATTGTTAATTTGGCCAACATGTACTGTACATGCAATTGTTAATCTTACTTCGTTCATATGTAGGTATGCAAAATTTAATGGGTTTTTTTATCAATTTGTTTTTATATATATACTGTATTAAAGTAGCACTGCAAAATGTGAATTTTTACCCTTTGATTTTCATCACATTAATTAAAATTCTTATACCATAATATATGTTTGCAACAAAAATCTGTTTTGTTTGTCTTTCTTTTATTGCCAATTTATAAAAAGGAAAACAAACCGATTCTCAGAAAGTGAAAATCTCAAGAGCATAGATGTACCTTTCAACCCAATAGACCTTCAAAATGATAATGCCTATCCATTTTTTTTATCGTTATTATGCTAAATCTAGAAAACCGACATACATTCAAACATGGTAGGATCCCTGCTTCCATGATGTTTCTTAAGAAGTTTGGTGAAACTCCTGTTGGGAAGGAATATAAAAGATAACATGACACATATAAGGCGATTTCACACCAGCATGATATTTGAATAATTCCAGGGGCCCGTTTCATAAAGAGTTTATAGTAACTTTGCCATTTAGTGAAACTTTCACGGAATCCTTGATTTCGATTTGCTGTTGAGAGTTGTTACCATGGTAATTACCATTGGATGGTAAAGTTACCATATATATGTCACTGTATGTAGATTTTATGCAAGGGGGCCAGGTGTAAGATCTGAAATTAAATTACCTTTCTATCAGAATTCACACTGTTAAAAACATTTTTTGAATTGTTAAAGCACATTAAACCTGTCACTTAAACAACGTGTATTGTTTAAACTTTATATTTTAACAACTTGTTTAAAAAGTTTAAACAATTTGCTAAAAAGGTTTAAACAATTTAATAAAGTTCTTATTATTCCCTGGCATTTCCCTGACCGCACCCGTATGAATGCACCAATATGATGCGGTGTTTGATAAGCCAGAATGAGATGCAGTGAAAGGTCAGAGGTCATAGATGATTTCTTTCTCTTCAATTGCGGAACTAACCTCACACGGTGGCATGAACTGTGCAACTGTGGACTCATTCGCCCCCATTCACACTGTGAGATGCAACCACTCAAATGTCTGTTCAATCGTTGATCATATTTTAGGGAATAAATGAGAATGGGTGGGAAGAAGAGTGCCTTCACGTTTTTCCAGTTTTGGCTATAGATAAGCGTGATAGGGGTATGGGGGGGGGGAGGCAGGAGCATATGAAAACTGATCATCCAATCAAATTTACTTCAATCATTTTAACCAGATAAAATTTAGTATTGGGTAATAATAAATTACTACATCTTATGTTTATAACTTTTGATTGCACACTATTTTGATGTTGGTTGAATGGTGATGATTTGACTTACTGTCAATCTCTTATAACTACTTCAGATTTCGGCCTATATAATTTAATATTTAGAAACAAAATCATAACTTGGTCAGAGTAGAAATAAGTATTATTGAACATGCTTGCTTTTTGGTATTGATCAAACCCAGACAAATGAGGTCATAAAGTACAGTACAAACACATTTTAATTTTAGGGGCTTGCGATTGATCCAATCGATCTTAACTATGGAAGTCATCAATATCATAATTCATTCAGAAAATATAGACAATAACTTCAATTTTGAAACAAAGCAGAGCACACTACTTTGTCACAATGATGCATGCTTGAATATGGGCCAACATCACATTTTAAAAACACCAATGAAAATATGCATTACAGATGTTGCAGTGATAGGATTTCCGTAGTTGAGATCAAATGGATTGATCGCAACTCTTTATACAACAGGGCCCCCGGGGTGTCTTAAATAGGGCCACAGTATGACCGGGCTCGGGTTGATCTATCCTGTACGATAAGCGTCATTTTACCAGACGAACAACCAGCATGTAGCCCTACATTTTCCTGCGAAGAAGCTATTCATGTCAACGAAGGTCAGATTCTACCGACTTAAAAAAAATGACTCTTTAACCGTCCTTTGTTGAAAAGGTGATTCATAGCCCGCACTTTGTCAATACAACATGGTGTAAACCAAACATGGGTATCTACACCAAGTCCTTTACAGAATAATTGATTTATGTAGGTGTTCATGTTTATTTTCTCTCCCTTTACTTGCAAAAAAAAAAGAAAATGGCTCTGTTCTAAGTTCAATATAAATCACTTTTTTATTCTACTTTAACAATCGGTCAATTATTTGTGTACCTGACAGTCTGCTTATTTGCTTCATGGCAATCACTTAAATCTGAACTTCAAGCAATAAAACCTAGCTCTATTTTAAAACACTCCTTGTTGGATTGGTCGTTACGAGCGGATTGCAAAAGAACATAGGCTCTGTACGCTGGAATTCCAAATGAAGATGTTCGGATGGTTAAATGGAGGAAATGAAGGAGAGAAAAACACAACTACTTGATTGAAATGCATGGTGATGTAGGTAAAATGACTAAATGAAAGCAGACCGATAAAAGCTGACAGGATTACAGCTGCACTCCCAATTTCAAACTCTTTCTATTCCCCTATTGATGAGCTCATAACATTCATGTTTACCACACGAGTATTTTGCTTGATAGCAATCTGCCCCCCCCCCCCTGGCAAAATGACGCTTGCATGTTGCATAACAGCAAGCATATTATGTAGATTCCAATGTGAAATAAAATAGACAAATATAGGAATTTACTCCATAGCCTCGATACATTTTTAATCTGGATTATGCCTAAAGAATCAACAGAAAAGCTTTTTATCAATGTTTACACGTTTGTCAATAATGGTTTATATTTCAAGATGAAAACAACAACCCCTCCCCAACATTTCAATAAATCACTGTTAAATAGTTGCATGTACCCAAATTTTAAAGCACATCAAATTCATATCAACTATATATATATTTTTTTTTTGCATGTAATACAATACAACCATCATAAAGTTTGGATTGCAATTACAGATCTTTCACTTTTCCAGGGGAGACTGGGAGTGTTTCTCAAATTAAATAGTAAGTGATTTTCACTGGCTAATTCATTCCGAGCCAATCAGATACAAGAATTTCAGTAGCTTATAACAGCTGTCAGCAAAAACTCACTTTTTGTTTCATGGAATGCTCCCCTGAACATGCCAAAGGAACAAAAGTTTGATTGATTACTGGTATCCCCAAAATCACTAGGTTAGTTTTTCTTGGAGAAGCTTCTTTTACAATAATTTTGATGACATTACCAGGAAGTATTTGATGAGGGGGGTCAAAGGTCATGCGACCATACTGCATCCCAGGCAAGTGCTAAATCCTGCCAATCACATCAACTATATACTACAACAAAATGTATAAAACCGGTAAGCCTTGGCTTGCTTATGCAGTAAATACATATAGTATCATTGCTTGATTATCTTTAGTTTTTTCAGCATCAATTCCTGGGGACCTAATATTGTAGCTTTAACTGGGAAGTTTAGAGGGCTGGTGACCCCCCAAAAAAAAAAATTCGAACAAATATTCTTTTTTTCTGCCTAAAAATGTTATTTTCCTTGAATATCTGGCAAATTCTATTTCCAAATCCAGTAAACCGAAGAATGCCAATTTAAGCAAAAATAACAGTAACCACACAGACGTTTAGAACTCCATTTCTGTTTAAATTTGGGTATGTGTTCAAAATTGTTGAACTGTTGACCATTCCCAACTTGAAAAGAAATTCGAAATACGTTTGTACAAGTAGTGCCTGGTAAAAACCCTCAAATATTAATGGACAGGCATCCTTACCAAAGTGAGTGTTTGCAATGCATGTCCATGGTGTTTGGAGCCTCTTTTTTTATCAACATGAATTATTCCGTTGATGAGGGAGCCATCTTTGAATTCCCATACACACACAACATGTGTAGGCCTACTCTATCACAATTTTGGGGTCCATTTTTATTCATGCTAGAAATTACACAGACCTTCATGTATCTGCATGGCCCAGATATGGCTATAATATTACCATTAATCTCTCTAAAGCTTGCACAAATCCACTCATGTCTACCCACACAAAACACATTACAAAACAGAAGAAAAAAAATCATCGTTGTGAACTTCTGAACTATCAAATCAAACTTATAAATACAGAATGGAAAAAAACAAGGAAATATCATTCTTTTCTGTTGATATTCATTTAAGCATGATTTGAGCACACATGACTTAAATTGTGTCATCTTGAGATTCTTATCTGGCTGTATTAATTAATGAACCATTTAATATTGCTTCTCCCCCTCCCCAAAATATAAATAAATAGATAAATGAATAAATAAATAAATAAACACATGATTTATCAATAAATACTAAATAAACCAAAAATATATTTAAGATATATCAATAAAAGGAATATTTTGAAAGCAGAATAAAAACAGTAAATTTCAGTCTTTTGCAAGGGAGCTTGGATAAATAAAGCACATACATCCCTGTCATTCAGTGTTCAAAATTCCTACAAAGATAAATAGAATCATAGATTATGCTCAAAGATGACATCTCATTTTCCCCTAAAAAGAAGCCTTTTGAAGAGTCATTTTTTAGTCCACAGGAGACTTTTTTTCTGGAAGTATATATACACCCAAGCTTAGAAACTACAGTGTACAGGTCATGCCATACGAAACCAATGCTATGATGGAAAAGCAAGGTGCTGCGGAACTTGACGATGACTCCTTCTTTGGATTCTGCTGGCTTCATCTGTTTGCCATATGGTAATGTTTTCCACACTTTTTGTCTCCTACGAGTCAAGGTGATAGGTGTAAAGGTGATGTGTGATGTTTAACCCCTCCTAAATACTCTTCCTGATCGTCAACAACTTTTTACTTCTTCCTTGTACCGTTCCGTTCAAGAAACAAGATGGCTTTCGGGGTCTCTGCAAACAGAGTTCCAGCATGAATTTGAGTTCCACTGGCAAGTTAATACAAAATGTTCAAAAGAACACAAACAAATACAAAATATTCAAAAGAAAAAAAATAGGCCTATTCAAAAGAACATCAACAAATACAAAATATTCAAAAGAATGAAAACAAAAACAAAATATTCAAAAGAACATAAATAAATACAAATTATTCAAAAGAACACTACACTTTTATCATTCTTTATTAGTGGATTAACCTTTTAATGATTTCTTCCACTGGACTAATAATAACAAACTGGTTGTAGACACACTTTATATTAAATGTGTTGAGACCAAATGGTAACTACAAGACAAAATGAAATTAGACCACCGGATGGGAACTGTAATAGGTCCATGCCCTATCAAAGCTCAGTTACTCAACTATGTAGTAAACCAAACAATCCTGTCTGATCCCCAAGACCGCCTGTCATAATAAACAATGGAAGCATAATCTAAATACATTTAATAATACATTACATTCAGGCCATTTACACTGTCAAAAATTATGTTTGGCTGTGATTTTTTTTGTTAAGAATTCCTTTAATGTTAAACAGGAGCTTTTTTCCTGCTTTGCCTCACCCCCTAAACAAAAATACCAATGGCAAGTATGTTTGATAATTCCTAAGAACAGAAATGCAAAAAGAAATCTTAAACAATAAAGACTAAAGTATTGTGCCAATTATAGCATGCATGGATAAGCAACCATCCCCCTTTGTTCCATTCAACGTAAAACTTTGAAAACAACTTTGGACTCAAAAGAATGTCATGTATGGTATTGTTAACAGTGTTGTATAGAAACAATAAAGGAAACAAAACAAAGGAAAAATGACATATAATGATTTTTATCTCGCTTCATGTTGAAAACATGTGGAATTCAATCGTACGAGAATGAGTGAATCCCAATACTAAACGAAAAGTAGACCCTTCTACTGAATGTAGTTTCCTTTATTATGGGCATTTTGTTTTGTTTTCTTTAAACATCCCTTTTCCATTGTTTCATATTTTCTACCTATTATTAAAGGAGAGGACCATTTAATAAAGATCAGACAGTAATAATTTGGTGGTTATTTTAACATGAAACATAACTGTACAGTGGTGTAGGCCTAAGTGTATCATGGGGGGTGTTGCTTGGGGATGCCCATTTCAAGCTTCTTCTGTTGTTCATCATATTAATTAATCTTTAGTAGTTCAATTATGGCTTGGTATGGGACATCCAGGGACCCTTGGCTTGGAGTCATCAATAAGTTCATCGTTAGATTCTTAGTTATCAGAGAATTCAATTGCAAAGTCACCATCATCAGACTTTTACTTGTTGCCCAACTTTCAGACATCAGTCACTATAGATTTTTCATGTTGCTGCGATCACCAATACTGCAATAGAAAAAGTGACGTTGTAACTTCTGGAGTCATTGTCCATGACTTCATTCTTGGAGACCCAACATTGTCACTCATTTATTTTTTCTTATTTCATTGCATTGCATTCAGAAGAACCATCATTAATAAATTATTAAAGTTGAAAGTTCCGAGAAACCACCATTTGCGCATCACTACACCAAACAATAATCATGTTGTGAGTAGCAATTATCGACAAGGCCTCGTCACTGGAGAATGCATGTTGTACAAGCTCTTTCAAGAGCAAACCTAGGTCTCACTGGTAACGACTGGCCTGGACAGATGAAGTAATCCCTCAGGTAAGACAGTAATAATCAACATCAAGAATGTGATGTCCTTGTGTCAGTAACAAGCTGCCTTTCATTTTCCACCCATCAATCAAGCGCAATAGGAATGTCTATCAAGGATTTCAAGCCTGCTTGGAATGTACATTTACTACTGCTACCTTTCAGTTAGCTAGTCTTCCTGTCCAGACACAGTCTTGGTGGAGAAAGTTTCTGAAAGAGTTTACAGGATGGTTTCTCATTGTTTTATCTGATCAATGTTAAATATTCATATCCAACCTTTACATAATTAAGGTGAATGCATGTCGTTTTTTCTATATAAAGATTATATTAAGCTATTCTTGGGCCCTGTAACACTAAGTGATATATGGGCTGAAATTTATGATCGATGACATTGATCATTGTGTAAAATCATACCACAAATCAACTGTAAGATCAATCACTATTACATGCTGCAAATATTAAACTTTGTATTTCATAATTTTACAAATTTTCCTCTTTTTTTCAATTGAAGTTCCTTTTTTCAGAGATTAGTTCAACAACTTCCTGAATTAATAATTCATAACCCTAAGGTTTGGGCAAGGTTTGCTTATGTTAGGACTAACCTGAGAAGGACTGTTTACATTCATGGGTCAAACGAGTAATCAGGTTGAAGATGATGTCAATCTTTACTCCTAATAGGTCAAGTGCATTAGTGTTTGAGGTAACACAGGTGTTCCTTGGTACAGGACTTTCAAAATCACCCCTCTCAAAATAAAATATAGGCCTATATAAATGGATTGATGAAATAATAATAATGAATAAATAGATGGATAAATAATTACATAAATAAATGCATTGTGAAGGAAGGAAAGGATGAATGAATAGATAAATTAATGAATGAATGAATGGATGAATGGATCAATGAATGAATGAATTAATGAATCAATGAATGAATGAATCAACCAATCAAACAAACCATCAATATTTGTAAAAATAAAACAAACAAACAGAAACAAATGAATTAATACATGAACGAGTAAATGAATGAATAAATAAACAAATGAATAAACAAACAAACAAAATACTATCTGAATAAGATCTGATTCCAACCTAAATATAACTTTTTCAAATGTTCTGATTGCACAAATCTCTTTTAAAAAATGTTCATGATTGCAAAGGAAGATAAAGATATCCGACATTACTCAGCCTACACTTTGCTTGGTTTGGACTCTGTGGAGATCATAAAGAAAGTTCTCTCCTTAAATTTGAATTTATTGTCTTGACAATACGCTTGAGACATACTTGAACTTCTTGTTACAAGTACAGTAGCTCCATGGAGGTAAAGGTGACCCAGTGACCTCGGAGTAGCTAAGGTGATCTGACCTCTGAGAAAGTGCAATTATGATGACTGTTTTTACATCTAAACCCCAAAACCATATTTTTCCCCAAACACTGAAAAGTTGTTACAAATTGCCAATATTTCAGACTTGTCTTGAATATCAGCGCTACATATTTATGACTCAGCGATTCATGAAGTATGATCACCAATAAAATTTATGCAAGAATCTACACCTATCGTTCGAGAAGCATCTGCTTCGTGCTAGAAATATTGGTGAGGATATTTGCAACTAATATTTTTATTTCACTTATGGACCACTTCTTGGGCAAGTCCATATCATAGCAGATCTATATGCATTTCCAATTTGATGCTAAACTGCAACGATACTGACATTAATTAGATTGTGGTGATGAGGATCACTGATACCATGGTCATCTATTAGTAACACTCATTTTGAAAATAATTAATTTGCACTAATCATTTTGGCTATTTCCCTTGACAAAAGCAATTTCATTACATTCTAACCTTCGTGAAAATTGGAACAGTCTATTCCTCCTACCTGTCCTTGTTCTGAGGTAGCGTCTAAAGGGAATATCTTTGTGGAAAGTATGAACTGTTTTAGCGTCAAGGTCATCCTTCAGATAGTGTATTGTAGAATAGATACAGAGGTTAAGTTTACACAACTATTTATACCAAAAGTTTATTTTCAATCTTCAGAGAAGAATTGGTAATTGAACAAGGGAAGTGGGAGTTATCTATTAAAACTCCCATTTCTCTGGTTCAACACTTATCTGGATTAACCAACAACTCCAAAGTAACCTTTCAAGATTACTTGCAGAATGAATCTACCCAATGGCCAGATCCACAAGGAGAGGTGCATGTCAGGCAGAGGTTCACGACCCAGGTAGGTCTATATAAGGCCTTCACGTGTAGGGCCGATATAAGAACACGACCTCGTTCTCATTATCACCTTATTATAACTAGTTTAACGTGTAATGAGAACTGTCGAAGCGGTCTTGGAAGTGATCTTCCAAACCAGTTTGGAAAACTACCTTGCAATGTTGTTTTCAAGATCGCTGTGCCTCATTAAACTGGTTTTAGCGTAAGTGAGGACAACGGTTCTTCGGGAAGTGATCTTCGCACATTTTGAGCGCGCTACTCCACACACTGTGTAGAATATGTACTCTGCAGTTTTGAATTTCGTGCAAAACATGTCATCCCCACTGATAGCGTTCCCATAGCAACAAGGCCACTTTACATGAAGTGGTTTTGAAAAACAATTTCAGCTGATCAAATGGGAATGCTAGCAAAGCAATCTTCCAAACTGGTTTCCTGAACCGATTTCCAGTAAACTAGTTTTAGAAAGTATGAGCTTAGATTTGGAAAGGTGAATTGAACTCCTTTATTACACAAATAAAAAATAATAATAAAATGTTACCAATAATGACATTTCAATCAATAAATCACCAGTGCCTGTGGGCTGAATCCCGATGGACAAATTTCTCTTCTATGAAGAAGAACTTAAAATGATCACTGAACATAATCATGAACAGGGAGTCATGAACTGAACTATTATCACAGCATTTGCTCCCTGTACATATTATCCCAATATACATATATATTGCTCATCAAAGATTAGTTCTGAATTTTAAAGAATAGTTGGTAGTTCGACCCCTCATAGTACAGGCTAAAGAGGAAAAAAAATATTTTTTTTGTTCTAGAACTTCTGGGGCTACTTATTTTTTATCTCACCAGACCGATTACAGTTTAAACTAGATAAATTTCAAGGGTTGTTGGCTCTGTAGGGCGTTTGAAGTGAATTTGCCCAGATTCCCCATGCAATTTTTTCCCTGATGTATACTTTGATAATGAGCCATTATCGATGATGAGGAGCAGTATGAACCATAGATCCATGTATGAACCGAACTATATTGTCTGGTATATCAGCACCTACTTCCTGTATTATCCCAATTTCCCCTATCTGATTGCAATTGTTTCCTGGATCATCAAGACATGGCACTGCATGAGGTCATCATGTAATATTTGAATCTATGTCAACAATATTAAAATATAAAGAGATCAATACAATGAATAAATATACATCTGGGCAGTACAGTGCAGTATAATTTTGTTCATCCATTGAGTTAGGATCCTTCAACCCAGTTAAAGGTTTATTATGAAGTATCAACGGATAAGTCCAACCCAACAAAAGGTTGGTTTGAATAAATCATACATAACACTGAAAATTTCATTAAAATTGAATGTAAAATAAGAAACTTATGATATTTTAAAGTTTTTTGTTTAATTTCACAAAATAGTTATATTCACATCTTGGTTGGTATGCGAATGAGGAAACTGATGATATCATCGACTCATTATTTCTTTAGTACATGTATTTCATCACATAGAATATGAAATATTCTAATTTTTTCCTCATTGTTATGTTAAATGAAGTTTGAATCCTCCCTGAACATGTGTGATTATCGTTTTAACATTTTATTGTCAAATCTATAAAAATGAATATTGTTAATTTCAAACAATAAAAAAAAAATAGTGAGGGACATCATCGACTTTCATTTGCATATCACTGAGTTGTGAAAAATAAGCGAAATTCTAATGTCATAACTTTCTTATTTTACACCGGATTTTGATGAAATTTTCAGTGTTATGTTTGATTTTTCTCTTTTTATTCAAATAAACTTTTATCTGGTTTGGACTTGACCTTTAAATTGCAAAGGCCTGGATGAATCTGACTTCCCAGCACTGTAACTAATGCCGGCCATAGCTGGAGGCTTCCAAAAACTAAATTACTGTTAATAAGTTTTTACATTGAGCCAGGTGTGTTGCTATGTCAAGTTAAAATGACCATACAAAATTTGGTATATAGTGCTTATTAGATTTCACTCAAAATTTTGAAAGTGGAAAACGGGGTCACATAAAATAACAAGTGGAATACCTCTGGCGGTCTCACCTGCATCACGCGATTCAATATAGCAGCAGTGCTGACTTTGAAAACTACTACAAAATAATTATTCACAAAAAACACCATTCATACAATGATACAATACTACATTCATTGACATTTAACCTTGATCATGTGACCTAAAACTTGTCAGTGATACTTGATTACCCCTATATCCACATTTTATACACTATATCTATAAACTTTGAAAGTTATGACAGCAATCTAATAATTACCTCTTAAATGGCCAAAGTTCAATGACCTTAAATGACCTTTGACTTTGGTCATGTGACCTGAAACTCGCATGAGACTTTCAGTGATACTTGACGACTCTTATGTCCAAGTTTTATGACCTAGACCAATACACTTACAGAGATATGATGGTAATTCAACAAATACCCCCAACATGGCCAATGTCCATTGACCTTTGACCTTGGTCATGTGACCTGAAACTCGCACAAGATGTTCAGTGATACTTGGTTACTCTTATGTCCACGTTTTATGAACTAGACCAATACACTTACAGAGATATAATGGTAATTCAACAAATACCCCTAAAATGGCCAAAGTTCATTGACCTTACATGACCTTTGACTTTGATCATGTGACCTGAAACTCGCACAGGATGTTCAGTGATACTTGATTACTCTTATGTCCAAGTTTCATGAGTCAGATCCATAAACTTTCAAAGTTATGATGGTAATTCAACAGATACCCCATTATGGCCAAAGTTCATTGACCTTTGACCTTGGTCATGTGACCTGAAATGTGCACAGGATGTTCAGTGATACTTGATTACTCTTATGTCCAAGTTTTATAAACTAGACCAATACAATTTCAAAGTTATGATGGTAATTCAACAAATACCCCCAATTTGGCCAAAGTTCATTGACCCTAAATGACCTTTGACCTTAATCATGTGACCTGAAACTTGCACAGGATGTTCAGTGATACTTGATTACTATTGTGTCCAAGTTTCATGAATCAGTTCTATAAACTTTCAAAGTTATGATGGTAATTCAACAGATACCCCCAATTTGGCCAAAGTTCATTGACCCTAAATGACCTTTGACCTTGGTCATGTGACATGAAACTCATGCAGGATGTTTAGTAATACTTGATTAACCTTATGTCCAAGATTCATGAACTAGGTCCATATATTTTCTAAGTTGTGATGACATTTCAAAAACTTAACCTTAGGTTAAGATTTTGATGTTGATTCCCCAAACATGGTCTAAGTTCATTGACCCTAAATGACCTTTGACCTTGGTCATTTGACCTGAACCTCAGGCAGGATGTTCAGTAATACTTGATTAACCTTATGGCCAAGTTTCATGAACTAGGTCCATATACTTTCTAAGTTATGCTGTCATTTCAAAAACTTAACCTTAGGTTAAGATTTGGTGTTGACACCGCCGCCGTCGGAAAAGCAGCGCCTAGTCTCACTCTGCTATGCAGGTGAGACAAAAATGCTTCATTTTACTCAAAATTCTCAGTCCCTTATAATTGACTAAAATGTTGTGAATCATCTCACATTTCCAAACTATAGCTCGGCTCATTATTTACAATATTCTACTCAAACCGTAATAACTGGTTTGCACTCTCACGATTCGCGCCACGATTGAAACCATGATCCGACTCATAAAATTTACCCCGATCAGAAAATACCAGGTAATTTGGGCAGTGTGAAAGCAAATTATGCATTATCTCCCTGAAAGAAAATACCCGCTATAACTTGTCAAAATTACGAGAACTTTCACAGGGAATTTTCCAAGGTCATAGGTATTTTGTCAGTGTGATAGCAAATTACGGGAACTTTAAGCCCAGCGTGTAGAAGGCTAAAAAATGTTCATGATCAAAGAGGAAAGGCAATCGTAACAAATCGCATGACAGTGGGAACAAGGCGTCATCTGACAGAAGTAGAGAAACATTTATACCAAAGACAGTCTAAAGCTTTGGTAAATTTCAAATAATGTGCATTACATTTATTTGAGATAATCTTAAATTCCATCTTATTTTTATCCAGCATCTTGTCGTCTTGTCTTGAGTTAAAGTGGGCGTACGTAGACTTGTGGTACTCTGCCAATTTCTCTGCAGAAATTTTAATTCTAAATTTAAGGACACTTACGAACGTTTCCATTTTTTTTTTTACAAAAGGGTCCTTTTGAACACTTATCTTACAAATTAAGTAATTTCAAATCATATGCAAGTAATAAAAAAAAACCATAAAAATATACAGTTTTTATTAATTAAATTTGTTCATGCTCTATGACAACCCATACTTTACATTGTTGGTAGAAATACTGAAGTATCTGAAATTTGGAAATTACAAAAGTCAGCAACGCCTCGCCATTTGCATGCCATCCATTTTGTGCATACAAAAAGAAAATTTTAACTTCCATAAATTTCCCTATTATACATTTCAGTGATATGCTTTATATTGGGCTGGCCTTTTTTATAAGCAAACCATATTTCGTAAACTAGAGTTAAAGACTTGGCTTATTCTTATCAAAGGAAATGAGAAACCTATGTATTTGTGATGAAGAAAATATAACTCATTTACATAGAATGCACTAATGAAAATAGTATTGAATAACAAATTTCTAAGGGCATTAATCAGACAATTTTGCAAAAAAATACCACTAATGACACAGATAATGGTGCATCTTCTCTTAATTGCATGGAAAAAACGAAAGTGGGATTAGTTTAACGGAGTATAAGCCCATTTTGAGGAAGGGTAATTTGTTGGGCATGCATCATAAAACACAGGCAATCAATTTCTAACGAGCCAATGCTCACTGTATAAAGTGAGGAGAGAGATGTTCACATATGGAATTAAAAAACGGTTCTTTTAATTATTCAATATGAAAATGAGAAAGACACATTCAGTCCAGGTTCCTAGTATGCTAGTATCCAGACTAAAAAAATATCAAATAATGTTTTATTTAAAATAGTACTGATTAGATAATAATCTAAATAATCATTCATTGACTCAGACGTTAATTGTTGCTTTCACATTCCACTGTCAAGAATCTCAAATTGGCAAAAAAGCTGTCATTGGTGTGAAGGAAGTTAAATTGCATATTGGTATCCCCCCCCCCCCCCCCCCCGTTTTATAAAGGACTTGCAACTGTTGTAACTTTGCCATTATGGCAACTACCATGGTAACCTTGATTCTGATTGGCTGCTAAGCCCTGTTGCCATGGTAGTTGCCATTACGGCAAAGTTACAACAGTTGCAAGTCCTTTATGAAACGGCCCCAGGTGGACACTGGTCAAGTCGAATTCAACAGCCCCAATAGATTTAACACTTTGACAGATAGAATTGAATTTAAAGATAGATATGATGAACTTATGTGAACTGCACTACGGCTGATGATAGTCTGGGGAGGACTTTGAGATGAGGAGTCACTGTCCTACTGAATTTTTCACATCACATCTTGACAAGGCCGGCTAAATAAGCTAGAGGAGGAGGTGGATAAAACTGGGGGCGTTAGGTAAACCCAAGCTACTTATAACGATAAGACATTACAAAGCCTGACACAAGAGATATGAAAAGAAAATGGAAAAGGAGATAACAGGCAAGCCCCCCTTTTCCCTGAACTGATAGAGAGCTGAAAAGAAGCTTTCACTGTGGAAGATATGCATGCATTAATAGCGCAACAATGTGTTACTGTACCTTCAATCATTTCACAAATTACCAGGATGATCTAAAAGATAAAAGCAGCACATCTGGCATCATTGAGCCACGTATTAATTGAGCATTCAATATCAAAAAGCATTTCATTAATGTTTCAATAGGCAATTATTAGGCATAAAATAATGTTTCTTGGATATTCTGAGTTTCTCAATAACTTTTAAATGCATCATGAACATGTATTCCTTTTTAACAAGAGATTTGAGATCAATCTCCTCTTTTCTAAGAATTGGCAGTAAAGTTACATCAATAGATCTAAAATTCTATAGGTATATGGCTTTGTATTCCCCATGATGTATAAAGTTAACAATGGTCTTAATCTGTGGTTAACAAAATACAAGAGTGAAAACCCTGTCTATGCTATTATATAAGACTTCTGTCCTCATGTTCAAATGGCCAAGAAACGTTTTATTACTAATACTATTTCCAATCTCAGTTTTCCTCCCAAAAAAATTGATTAATGCCTTATCAAAGATGTGTCACATTATGCAATCAATTTAAAGGCAGGTCAATATCTGTATATATCAACTAAATTTTGCTCTATCTAAACAATACAACCAAATCAGCACCAATCAAAGAAAAGTCAGAAAATTTTGAAAAAACACCCTTTCAATTGGCCTAAGCAAGGCTCCTCATACTTGAGCATGGAATGCTACATTGGGATACACAGCATATACTTTGGGGCTTCATATTTCAAAAGCATGCAAAGGTCTGCTAGTTATAAAGTATCATGAATATTCATCCAGGGCCAAAACCAGAGCAATTATCACTTGTGAATGAGTGGTTAAGGGGGACGTACACTCCAGGTTGAAAATAACATGATTTGAACAGGAAAAGTAAAATCAATCATTCACTAAATATTTCATTGAAATCAGACAAGGAAAAACAAAGTTTTTTTTTAAAGTTTTTCATTAATTCGGGGGAAACGGTTCTAAATTTATGTCTTTATGAATATGTAATTAGACAAAATGGTAAACAGCTAAATGGCGATAAGACCAAATGGTATTAGACAAACAGGTTGAAAACGAACTAGGATTAGACCAAACAGAAACTAGTTGATGCGAGCATAGACCTAGTGGCTATATTTCAGGCCAGTGAATACCCATCAATACAGTGAGCTACTATGCGGGTGGAACTCAGTGGCAAGTTGAGTAATTTGATTCTGAACTTGCTCAGTCGGGGGGCAAGTTCACTCAAGATGTTTGACACATCCAGAACAAAATATGATTGTTTTTGTGAACATCCCAAAGGAAACAACAGATAATCCAACTGAAAAAATATTGACATGGGCCCCACATGAAGGTTGATAATTTGTTATTTCCAAAGACCAATTGTACTGTCGTTGAGGAGTGTGTGTGGGGGGGGGGGGGTGTCTATGGGGCACTAATACAGTAATCATTCATATCAAGACCTGAAAGCTATATAATGGCGAATACTCATTTTTTTGGATGGTGAAACATGCCTTCTTACTTGCATGTTGATGTTTTCTTATTTACAACAAATATTTTCCTGGTCAGACAGCTATCACATAAGCCCCAAGGCCCAAGAAGTTTCTTAATATCTTCGCTCAAGTCTTGACAATTTTATTAAAATACCAATCAATGAAAAATGATGAGGACTTCTTTGCTTTTGTCAAATTTTTAAAAAGAAATTTTTTAGAATAATAGTTCAATGTAACATTTTGAATCATTAAAAATAGACAGAATTAAAGCTTACAACTATGAATATGCCCTGGGCCAGAATATGTTACCATTGCATAAGTATCGATACTATAGGATAAGGGCAATTCCGGGGGGGGGGGGGGCACTCCTATTGAGTGGATGCCATGCACGACCATGGGGTCTCGAAAAGCATCCTAAACGAGTATTTTCCATACTCTGAAAATCTTCCCCTTAACAAGTAATAGCGTGTGAAACCCTACCCTTAACAAGTATTGGAAACAAAACTACCCAAGTATTCCCCCTATTAAGTACAGCGATATTTTAATTGTTATGTCATGGGTCCATCGGTCGTCGGTTTTACCTTTACACATCATTGGGCTTAGTACGGCCCCACCTTCCACACCTTGCGCAAATCGGACTCTAAACACGTAGTGTTGGGGCAAAAAGGACTTCCTTTATAAAACATGTTAGTGTTTTTGATACCCTTATTACGTTACGTACGCAACGTGCCCTATCTTGAAAAAGACATCCTTTTTACATGTTTTTTGGTCGCGCATGGTATCCACTCGTCAATGTAAGTGGATGTACGTCCGACCCCCTATATGTGAGACCTTCATGAAATTTTCTGTCTCTGATTTCATGTTCTCTTGACAGTCTGTATTGTTCTCAAAGGACCATGGCTTGATCAGTTTAAGGAATGAAGTATGACTTGAGGAAAATGGGGGTCAGACGTACAAAAAGGATGATCATTTTATGGAATTGCCCATAAGGGACAATGTTGGCAGTCCAAATTATAGGTCAAGTTTGGCGAACATGTTTAATATATTTAAAAGATTTAAACCCACTAGTCACCCTGGGCAGACTCCTGACCATATGACTTCCAGATAGCAATTGTCCAGTGGTGCCATAATGAACGATTTCCTTCATAGTCCCTTTGGTGTGGGGATGTCATTGCCCAACAGACAGCTTTGGGATGATCTTTGACAGTTATAGGATGATCAATTAGTAGTGTCTTCAGGGTAGTATACCCCATCCTCTGTTCACATTATCCTCGGAAAGGGGGAAGGGAAAGATTCCATTCAGCTTGGAGAAAGTCTCTTCCAATCTTGAAATCTGAATGGTCTCAGAATAATCTTGATCGAAGAGTTCAGGGGAAAATTGGAGGAGAGCGCAGTCTTGGGTGAAGAATTGATGGGGCACAGTTTTTTTTTATTGAATGTTAGCATACACAAGGTGCAGAGATGGTGATATCCATTGTCATTTTTGCGTGACACCAATACACTGAATAAGCTTTTCTTTATGTAATACAAAGTCTGTGGCTGCAACATAGAAAGAATTTTCAGCCATTGAAAAAGAAATAAGATCGTGAGAGACCATCTCCTCCCCTTCGATAATGTGAATCCAGTGAATGGCACCCTTAACTTTCAAAAAAAGAGGAGAGAAGTCCCGGGGGGGCACTCAGTATATATATAGTGCATAGTGGGTACGTGCAGCGGAGGGGACCCCCAATTTTACACTCAAATTTCCGTTCCAAGGCATAGCAGTTTTGTCTTATTGAGAAAAAGAACAAAGAAAGCTGCTCCAAAGCATAGCATTTTCTTCTTATCGATAAAAAAGAAAGACATCGGCTCCAAAGCTTCGCATATTTTCTGTTACGCCGTTCCGGTCGCATTGATTGATCTGCTACAATGAGCCGCAATTTTGGTGAAAAGCGGCCGCAGAGCCGCGCTGTCCGTCCATCGCCTCTGCGCTAGCGCACCCGGCGCCCGTGCCGCCGGGCTAGCTGCATACACTTTCCATAGGGATGCATGCGCACTCACATGCAGGCGACCCGTTCCAAGGACCCGTTTTCACATTTGTAGTTCCGAGGACCCTCCTTTTTACAATAAGCCCGCTGCAAGGCCCCCGTTTTTTGTCTCGCCAGCGGCACATACCTACTACTTTTTTGGTCGAGTACCCCCCCCCCCCCCCCCCCGGAGAGAAGTATCGAAGTGCAAACTGAACGAAATGATGTTGGTGTTCTCACTTGTTGCATTTCATTGCAGAAGGTATTTCATACAAATCGAAAAGCTCACTTTACATTACATGTACATGAAGTCTAGTACCCAAATATGCAAAAGGGCCCTGTTTTTTTTTTTTTTTTTTTTTTTTTTTAAAGAAATACCAAAATAATGATAATGCTAAATACTGACACTTTCATTGCCTGGCATTATTGCAACTCCTACATGTATCCTGACCAAGAATGGCATCCCAAAATGCTTTGAATCTCACAGAAAAAGCAATTAGAAATATCAACTAAAACTGAGAATAGAGGATTAACTAAGAGTAGGATTTCTGACCCCCACAAGTTTGACCTCTTATTGCTTCTAGAGTTGCTTTTCATTTTGTTTCATGCATAGTTGAAGGAAGGGGGCGCTGAGGGATGATAAGTTTGGTCATGGCCAATGGTCATATAGCCCAGTTCCCTACAGATTTGCTGATTTTAATAAGCTTCTTGCAACAGAAATACAAAGAATGAATGGCAGCAGGGAGTTCACTGAAATCAAATAGTCTAGAAATTCAGGAGATTTTCAATTCATTTAATTCTGCAGGATAATCTGTTGTCCTGTTTACTTGTGAAGTTTCTTGAATATTCAAATTGGATATATCTGGGACCCAGTGTTACATATCTGGAACGAGACGGCTCAATCTATATAGGCCTATGTGTCATATCAACTTTTGAGGCCTACTGTTTTAATCCATTTCTTGGGCACTCATATAAAATTGGTTATTCTTTGCCAGCAATTGTTGGATGAACTAAAATATTTGGAATCCAGTTTAAATAATTACATACATGTACCACACTGCTGTCTGGCAAAGACTCAGGCAAGGTTTCAGTTATTGTACAATAACTTTTAATTCAAACTCATGCATAATACTAAGTAATAGACATGTTTAGGCCTATAGTGTCATCTATTTAGATATGGGCCTATCATTTCCAAAGTACAATAGGCAGTTTGTGTTTTCTGCGACTAATCATGACGATGTAGGAGATTTTGGGAGCTGTCCGGATGCATGAAGTAATCTGCTACGAGCCCTCTCGTTCACTGCCCAAATCTTTGACTAGTATTTCAGGGTTTTGACATTCTGTCTCACTATGCTCGTATAAGCGTTAGTTCGTACATGACATCATCCAAGCTTAGAAAAAACTTCCACCGAGGTCCATGTATACATCTCAGCAACACGAAAGCTCACTATTATTACCCTGGCTATAGCTCAAACTGCCGCTTCAGCAATCGGCTCATTCAAGGAAGTCATCCTGCCAGGTACCCATTCACCTCTCCTGGGTTGAGTGTCGCACCGTGTGGTTTATAATTTCTTGCTGAATGAATTCAAAGCAAAGACCCTCTGATTGAAAGACGAGAGTCAGAACCACAAGACCATGCTGCGCCAGAATTTCGCAACTGTACGTCCTCTCTTTAATAACACCTGAAAAGACAGACTATCCTGAAGTTCAAGCGCAACCTCTTTTGCCGTAGGTCATTTGCGGGTCACCTGAACTTCACAGGGGGGTGAAGGACCAAGCAAAAATGACGGTCAAACATGTGAGAGCTTCCTTTGGATACAGCAGAGGAAAATCATGTGCAAAAGAAAGTGAGTTCATACCCATTTGAGCAAAAAAAAATTATATTCCACTTTTAAATATCACAATAATACATCGCAACAATGTCTCTATTTGGTAATTTATACAGATCAGTCATTGGATCCTGGCTTATCAGCACACAATGTATGCGCTTTCTCCACTCCCTGGCAGCTTTCTAACAAGAGTTAACAAACTCAATTGCTGGGCTTACTACATAGGCTTTTGCATAATTGTTTTGAGAGTGTTAAAGCAAAAAAGCTATAATATCCTCAAACAGAAAATATACGCAAATTGAAGGGGTATTTCATTTAAATCACCAGAACTATCAATCATGAAGATTTCTCCACAGAAGCAGGGATATTTTCAGTTTAAAAGCAAATTACAAGAACTGTTGATACAAGGCAAGAACTAGGGCCTATAGCATCATGTGAATTGTGTCACAGGCACATAATGACCAGAACTTTGTCTTGTTCAGACTTTAGTGAATATCTGCAATTATAAAGGGGCTTACTTGGTATTTTGAAGCTTTCTAATTGCGGGTATTTTTTGTGTGATGAGACAGGTATGAAATATTTATTGGATGCTCAAGTGGTATTTCTGGAGTAGTAGCAACTCTTGGAACATGCTCTCGGAAGCAGCATGGAAATGGGTATGACTTCTCATTGATCGAGGCTCATAACTGCACTTTCCTACCTGAAAAACTTGGCAGAGGCTGGTTTGCGCTCCATTAACGAAACTTTCATGACTAGCACTATTCATGACAAGTGCTCATGTTTGAACACCATCCCCTTCCCCCCCTCCCCTCCAGCACCTTCCCTTTCTCTTTTGCATCTTCACTGTCTTATCGATATTTGAAATGTATATATATATAGATTAGATAATGGTGCATATCCATGACAGGCAGACAGTTTGGTGTTTGTTTGATTCTTGGACAGATAAATACTAAGGAGTAAACACTGCTAATGGATCAAATGCATGATGAATGACAAATGCACAAAAAAATTGTTTCAAGATCAAGATGCACTTAAGACAATGAGGATGAGAACATCTTAACGTGCTCAAAGCCTCAATCACATCTTTTTTCTAGAGGAATTGCATTTCGATCATGACACAAACATCCATTTTGGTTTTTTCCTTTGATACAAATGGAAGCGGTTGCACTTGCAAGATTTGGAATTCAATACTGCATTTTGAAAATCAATCAAAGTATTGTCAAATAACTGTCTAAATTACATACTGTACTTGCAGTTGCACAGTTATAAAAGCAGTATAAAATGCAGGTGATGAGAGCAATTTGATACGTCAATACCTTCTTTTGAATATTTCAAAGCTTTGCAAGAATATACTCTACATCACAAAAGATGAAATAAAAATAGTTTTAAGAGCATATGAAGAGATAATTAACAGTGACAGGAGTTTGGAGAGCACGGTTGAGGTGTTATCTCGTTAAGCCACCTAATAGCCTCATTTTGCTTGAAGCGGGAGAACCCCCAGTGTCAAGGGGATAAATCCTATGATTTATTCATGTATCATATCTACAGAGGCATCGTTCCAACCAAGATAGCCAAGGCTTCTAATAGTATCAGGGTCCAATTATTATTACGCATTCACATCATAATCAACATCGATGTCATTTGATATCTTAACCCTCTCTGAAAAGGCAAGCGATATGAACTTTTCATGAAATTATGGTTAGATTTAGGTGTACGTATAACCAGGGAGGTGAAAGGGGAGGTACAGGATTATCTTGCACTTATGTTTAGCTTGCGCCCATGACCATCTTACTTTCAGCTCGTCCACTGTATATTCACCAGCTTGTGATAATGTAGCCAATAAAGCCCTAAAATCATGGTGTCTCCTTGTCCACTCCCCACTCTCATCTTCAGATCAGACTGTGACTTCTCTATCAATCTCTGCAGTATTCAGAATTCAAAGACTAAACAGGTGCGGATCCAAAGTCAGGCTTTAATGGGGTGCGAATATGGCTGAAAACTTTGACAAGCAAAAAGATATTCTGCACATGCACATTTTTAATATATACGGTTGTGCACACACATTATCCCCCCCCCCCCCCCACATCTGCTAATCATCATAAGAAAACTGGGATAAATAGCCAAACCTACATGTAAATCTACAATCCTTCTAACGCATCATCTTGATGGCTTTACAGAACAAAATCATTTGTAAGCAAGATGCTTCTTCTTTAATATAAGCTATTGATATTTACCAAAGGACTGGCTAGGAGTGATATTGTCATGATAATCTTGTATTCATTATCAATTTCATGTTTTACAAGGAAGGACCAGGCAAAATAACAAAGGAACTGGAACTATTTCCCATTCTCTTTTAAGATCTACTTGCACCTCCCCCCCCAAAAAAAAAAAAATGTATACAGTTAATCAAAGTATTAGCCAATGACTATTAAAAATAACACCTATGAGTATTCCAACTACATGTATATTAAAGCAATCTCCTGTGTCTCGAAATCCACAAACATAATTACATTACTTATTCATGTTCTTCATTCCCATATGAATCAAATACATCTGAAATTTCAAGGTCTCTTGTGTCATTTCTCGATTTTTAATTTCCATAAAAATTAGATTTTTGGATTAAGGTAGCGAGGGATACATGTTAAGAAACAGAGCCCCCCCCCCCCCCCCCACTCTACAAAAAAAGAGACCTGGACAAAATTATCAAAGCGACCCTCAAACCATAACAATTGTTTCTAAAGAAGCTATATGTTCATGGATCAAATATTAAAATAACATTATTTACGAAGTTATTGCCAGCAAACACCTCTAGCAATTCCTAGATATATTTTTTTCAATCTTTCTTAATTGAGGGAATTTTTCAACTTGGAGTGGTTTCCCTCAAAGACAAGCAAAACAATGAACTTCCAGATTAGTCATTTCTTATTTGAAATTTCATCTTTATTGTTATGGTAATAGTAAAGATTCTTCAAAATTCCCAGACTTTTTTTTTTTTTCACCTCAAATCCATAAAATAAATCCACTCATATTTTCCCCCAGTTGCACAATTTTTATTTGGTTACTGTGGAAAACTAATATTCAAAATTCCAAGACATACTTTGCTCTTAGGCCATGGAATAAATTCACTCATTTTTTTTATTAACAATTTCATTTTTTTTTTTTGGGGGGGGGATCTTTCTGGAATAGTAATGATAGTGATGACAGACGTATGAGAGAAGAAATGAGGGGAAAAAACATGAAGTTATTGTTTCCCTAGACGAAAAGTGCAATGCAGATGCTTGTCTGAGATAACTGGGGGCTGATAGTCATGTCGCAGGGAGATTTCATGTGATTTTCATGTTTTACTTTGAACTAAAATGAGATGACCTGTCACATAGAAATTCCCTGAGCTTACGGTCACAATCCTCAGATGCTGATCGAATCATAAGTAAAGAGAAAGGAAAGAAGGGAGGGAGATGATTTCATTCCATCCAATAATAACTAGTAAGACCAAAGATCTGAATAATAATAAAGAGGAAATAAGTTTTGAGGCAGTTTTGTATGACTTTATAGTGCACTTTTGTTTTTATCTTGCAATGTGGTGAGACCGATCGCGACAGTATGCAAGACATTGAACATGTTAATAATATCTTTCAACTGAATGGGAAAAAATGTTTCAATCAGTTTCTGTATTTAATAGAACAAACTCAATATCAGTGTGGACTTCAATAACTTTGCTATAAATGAAGGAAGGCCATAATGTAGCTTCCAGAATACTGTGTAATATTCTTAAAATTACTAATTAGGAATAATTATACTATTGTCAAAATATCAAAAACATGCAATGGAGTAATTCAATTTAAAAACTCCCCAAACTAAACATTCTCTCAATGCACATACTGACTGTAGAACCACAACAAGCAATACAACAATAACACTAAATATTGAATGTCCTTCAAATATCATCAACAAGTTTTTTCAATTGCCACTTAAAATGATTGGCTAAGCTTCCAAGGCAAGGTGACTGCTATAATTGCTTTAAAGGCAGTGAATCAATTTAATCAGATCCGAAAGGCCATTGCACAAGAGTCTTTTACAGTTCCTGTATCCTCTATTTTTTTAATCAAGTTAATAGGTCGGTACAATAGAAAGACCACTGTGCAGTTGTCTCAAGCGCACAGACATCTCGACAGATGCCACTCTGCTCCTCATCACGCCAATTCACCTTATGCCTGTAACAGTTCTCTTGTGCTAGTCTAAAATACAGATTCTGATTTGCAATTTTAAATGTGCACGTTGAAAACACAGACTCTAATTTGTCAGACTGTTTCAAGCTTTTTATATTGAAAATTTTAAAAATTCCCTCTGCTCTCCGCTTTGCTATATCCTTAATGTTCCAAAGAAAATGTACTTTTTTCTGTGTGAGTCTAAAATACATACTCTTGATTGCCAGTTCAAACATTTTCATGAAAATCTCAGCTTGGATTTATTGTATGTGCAGTTAATCTAAACTCTTAGCCTGCCATAGGCAAGCTAGTAATTCCATTTGGACAGAATTTTCTGTTAAACATTCTCCTTATATTTTACATCTGATTTGGTGAAATTTTCAGTGTTACACATGTATATTTTGTTATTATTTTATTCAAATCAACTTGTGTTGGGTCGGATTTGGCTGTTCAACGAGTGGAAACCCCTTTACCAAGCAAGATACTCCATGTACTTTCATCTCATTATTGTTTTTTTTTTTCATTTCAGGCATTCTAAATGAACCACATGTATATATCACATCTATAAAACCAGAAAAAATAGCTTTTGATGTATATATATTTTTTTTTGGGGGGGGGTCACTTGTGTACAACGATATACACGTAGACATGTCTTTCAGCAATATATTTCAAAGAAAATTGTAATTGACAATATATGTGTGCAATTCATCATTTTATCAATCCTTCCATCTATCTATTCTTTTATTTTATCTCTATCAATATATCAATCTATCAGACTGAATCGAATAATGGCTGACAGCAAAGACACATGATAAAAGATAATTTGGGAGCAAGACTAATCAATTTCTAAATCAGTCAAGACACAAGAATGCCATTCATCAAGATGACTAGACTAGTCAAGTGCTGCAGACAGGTCAAAGACAAAGATTCTGATAGAGTAATATCAGGATTATGAAGGATTAGTCTAGCTGGTTTGAAGATGGTGAAATCTTATATCTCTGCCTGTTCATTCTCAACACTCTCCCAGTCTCCACATTGTGTTGAACTTGATAGGCAACGATGGATTAAAAGAGTAAAGCAGACAATAAGACTGCAGTGACAAGTTCAATGTGAAGGGCAGTGATTAGCAGGTGGATGAGAGGGGATGGGGCACCATCATTTGAAACTGGTGATTCAATTACTTGAATGGACAACCATTTTCTAGGGGGAAGGGGGCATGTTCAGTACCCAAGCCGTCTCTCCAACAGGGACAAGAAAAGGCAAAGTTAAAAGGAAAATAGAATTTTAAAAACCTTGAAAGTTCAATCTTACAATCAACGATTTACCCATTTTAAAAGTTGGATGGGGCACAATTCTTGTCCCCAACATCAGATGTTAGAAAGGAAGCAATAACTTCTACCACATGTCCAAGACTCTGTTTTGCTTAGACTGGTCCACTGCTGAAAACTTGCATGTTTCCTATATTTAGTGTAAATATCATAGCTAAATTGTATTTTGTAGCCATTTGGGAGCGTTTGTCAGCCTACAAATGAATGAATTATTATTATTTCAAACTTATCATTGTCAAGCAAGGATAAGGTCATTGTAGAACTGTCATACTTTGCTATCGAAGTCTTCTGCAAAACATATAGTCACCCTCCCATCGATGTCAGTCTGCCAAGCTCAAGTTCATTGTCCAGAAAACAGCAAAATTACATCAAATGGCAGAAATACAAAAGATGCAGGTTCCTGTCACCAACCCTGTAACCTACAAAAATCAATATCAAGCTCAAGTAGGGCTACCTGTGATCTATTATTGGTTAATGCTAATGTCTACCTTGTACAATGGACACATGACACATGTTCACACCTGTCTGCAGAGAATAAATTTGAATAGCATTTTTGGTCATAATGTAGGGGAGACCGGGGTTAGTTGGAACATGGGGTAAGTTGAAACATTGTAATTTTCTTTAACGTCTTTAAATAAATTTCTGCAATACCGCCCTCAATTTATTGTCATTATCAACAGCCATCCACCATATTACAGACAACACATGTACAACAAGCCTGGTGAAGTTAGAAACAAATTTTTGTTTTTTGACCTTCTGAGTAATTTTTTTCTCGTTCAGAAATGTTTGATTATTTCAGAGAAGTTTATAGATCAAGTTGGCCAGTTTGGGGGTATAATAGACACTTATACCAAGCTACAAAATGAGGTTATTAATATGCCATGGTGATGTCCCTTTTTTGCAATGTAAGCTTATCAACGTCAAATGGGCCTCCGGGGTTAGTTGGAACAAAATTGATGGGGCTAGTTGGAACATGTTCCAACTTACCCCAAACATAATTATGAATAAAAACATTGGATGTGAGAAAAAAAAAAAAAGTATTTCACACTCTTCTGAACATGTATTGTATACCATGCTTGTTTTGTTTATCAGTTTGGTCTGAGTGTGCATTTAAGGCCTATTGTAGGCACCTAATGCAATATTAACCCTTATCAAAATGGGGGGGGGTCAATTTGAGCCCCCCTCAAGGAATTTTGTCACTACGCTGTTGCACGAATTTTTTTTACTACACTGCTCGCCGACTTTTTACTCTCAAGTCTTGTGCATCATTTGAGACCAAATTTTCGATGCCTGTGTGCAGGGTTCCAAAATTATGCAACAAATCGTACATGCATGTTCGGACCCAAAATTGTTCAAAAACGTGATTCCATGTACATGTACAAGGTCAATGCAAATTGTGTTTTTCAACCAAAAGTCATAAATGTATGATTATTTTTTTACTGTTGCTGGTTCAAATAGATTCATTTTATACTATTTATGATCGCAAAAGACTCCCGACAAAGTCCATCGGAAAAAACAAAGGTTCGAAAAAACAAAAATATAAATAAAAAAACAAAAAATACATAAGAAATTATATTTTTTGCATTTTTTGGTGGATATTTGTTATAAATGTGAAAATTGATACTCTCACCAAAAATTAGCATTCTACTAGCTTAATAAATAGAGTTAAAGGCAAAAACTTAAAAAAAAAAAAAATTTAGGGAAAATTTTATATGCTTATTTGCATAATTAAATATGAAAAAATATAAACAATTAATTTTTGTCTTATAAATTTGATGCAGAAGTACATGAAATTGCTGATAGTACACTTAGTTGCATGTAAACTCAAACGCACCAAAATATGCGGAATTCTACTACACAGTCTGATTGCGCGAGTGGCTGTATAATAGAAAACATAAAGTTCAACGAATCCACACTTTAATATTTTGAACTTGAATAAGATAAAGCAAATAGGCTAAAACCATGTAATATTACAGTTTTAAGTAGTTTTAGTATAATTCTTAATTGACCATGCAGTGTTCCAACTTACCCCATACTATGTTCCAACTTACCCCGATATGGGGGTAAGTTGGAACGTTTGCGATGGTGTTGTTCAGGTGGATTTTTTCAGTAACCATAATAGAGTTAAAAATTTTATGGGGTACATTTGAAGCCCTTAGATATATGCTTCAAGCTGATATATTGATTGTTTCTCGAATAAAATCTATTTGGATTTTACAGCCATTTTCGTCAAAAATGTTCCAACTAACCCCGGTCTCCCCTACAGTCCTATGCAAAAATATGCTATACAAAAGACTTTATGCATAGCAGTCTTTCAAAAATATGGAGCAACTTGCGATACCAGGAAAATTATTCCCTGGTCTGATAAGGCAAAATACCTGTATTGGGCATCTCTAGGACATAAGTTGCCAAAGGTAAGTGCTAAACTTGCAGCCCCTTCCAGTCTCTGATGCCTGGGTTAGCATAGCCTATAATCTAGGCGGAGGCTGCAGTTATTGTCTTTGCTGTTATGCTGAACGCAAGAGATAAGTCTGATCTGGCAAAGACTACGCATTTGTGGCTAGCAGCCTGTCAGCCACAAATGCGTAGTCTTCGCCAGATCAGACGTATCTCTTGCGTTCAGCATAACAGCAAAGACAATAACTGCAGCCTCCGCCTAGATTATAGGCCTGGGTTAGCATTGAAATCACAGCTCTTCCAATTTTTTTCATGCTGATACAAGTATGGGGGTTCATGTTCAGTCCTCACAATACTATCATTCATTTTGCACATTCGAACCTGTGCATGTATGAAGGATTTCTTGCCTCACATCATAAAGTTCTCATAATTTGCTTTCGCTTTGTGAATTTATTCATCCTGTGACCTCACATAAATCCTTGAAAAGGTTCTAATAGTACCTTCTTTATTTGCAGGTATCTTCTTTTGTGTTTTAAGTACGTTGCTTTCATATAGGTAAACTAATTGCAATTTTCTGACATTGGTAAATTTCCTGATCAGAAAGATATTTCTTCCAGTTTGGTGGGTATGAAAGCACTTACCAATAGTTTGTCCATGTTATCATAGTCTCAAGAATAATACCCTGGTTGGTCAATGCCAAGAACATCTATGATGTAGACATAGGGGTGTGGAAAGAACAATAGGAGGGGGTCATTACCTCATCAGGTAGGATTTGGTGAGGTAGGATTTGAATGGGGTGTGGTAGGAACAATAGGAGGGGGGTCATTAGGGGTGGTGGAACTTGCAGGTGGTTATTTATTCCCTTATGTGTGACTATTGAAAATACTTGGGAGGAAAAATAGGCCTAGTGGATGAGTAAAGCATTTAAACTTGTAGATTGGGCAAGAAAGGGGCAAAGAATGAGTGGGGGATTAATACTGACAAGTTGGCACAATACTGGTATAAGGGCTATAGATAATGCTACCAAATACATCTTGAATGGCAGTGGCAAGCAGGAGCAAGTTCAAGTGATCAGTCTGGGACATCACAGAACAGGAATGTCAGTGTCAGTTTTTCTTGATGCTCAGTACAGGTACTTCAAAGATATGATGACCTATATTCATTGGAACGTCCCTGCTGAGTAATGTGCTTGTTTCTGGGAATTGCAAACGAGAAAGAATTTGCTACTGGGGACAGTTTTGGTAGACGCTAGTCTGGGTCAGAGTCTCGATGTCAACATGCCCATCTCCATTACTCAAAATTTCCAAATTATCCTGCTAATTTCTGATCTTGAGAAACTTTTCCCCAATCACTTCAATCTCAAAGATTGTTTGTGATGAATTTGCAGGTCATTCTTGGGTTTCATCTACATGTAGAGATTATGATCTAAAATACCACTCTATTCGACAAATTATCCCGCTCTTCACAAATCATGATTTTTTTTTAAAAAGTTTTTTAGATGTATATGCCTACATGATACCATGGCATCATGCACAACTGTATGCATACAGTAACCCAGAATTCCCCACTTGAGCTGATGGAGATGAATTTCTGCATCAAGATATAAATCTTGACAATGGAAAAGAACTTTAAGATTGGTTGATCCTGGGATGATTGAAAGAGCTCATGAAATATTTGACCTGAAGAACAGATCACACTTCATTTCATATTCGATATTGTTTAAAACTCCCGTCAGAGCAGATCAAATTATTGTTTACAGGTTACAGTTTTTAAAGAATAATGACCAGGACAGGCTGACAATTTTGACTTAGTATCTGGGAAGGAGAACGCTTGTAGTACCATAGAGCTACAGTATTACAGAACGAAAAGTATATCATAAAGGACTAGGCCCTCCGGATTATCAATTTTTTAGGGGGGGTCATTCTGCAAGCGGTAAAAATGGGTAAATTTTCTGTGTCTAGAAAAATGTAAGAAATTCAGGCCACAATTTTCAATGTGTAGGCCAAGCGGACAAGGCCCACATTTCTATTAGGCACTTTCTATAGGCATTTTTCCATCAGGAGCGCAACTACAGAAATACCATAGGCCTACATGAAATAGACCTACATGTATATAGCATAGGCCTACATGGTGGTAAAGAGTTTGATGTAAAAGAGTCAAGAAATGAAAGTAAATAGTCATGGAATTATGGAAGTGAAGCCAACATTATGATAGTCTAGTTCTATAAACACCTTTTATCTTTGGTTATCTTATAAGCATACGCCATTGTATAAACCATTATATAAAACCGACTGATCTGATGAATTGAAAATCATGGTTCAGGCAAGCAGATATAGCTTGCATTAAAGAAGAAGTTCACCCTGACAAAAAGTTTATTGTAAAAATAACAGAAAAAAATAAATAAAAAAACTGCAGGTTTGAGAAAAATCCATCGAAGTTAACAGAATTTCAATTATTTGATTTGTGATGTCATATGCAAGAACCTTTACTACATACATGTATCGTATGGTAAAAAAATCAATGGAAAGTCATTTTCTCAGAAAATTGAAAATGGCTTTTATTGTACCTTCAGTATATCAATACATATATCATTTCACATGCGCCCCTCAAAAAGAAAAAGAAAAAAAAGTCATCAAAAACCAATAAAAAATAAATTTATGCATTTTATATTACTTAACATATGGGGCAGCTGCTCGTTTATGACATCACAAATCCAAAACTTGAAATCCTATAACTTTCTTTATATTTAATGGATTTTCCTTACACTTTCACCATTGCTTTTCATAATTTTTCTGCTTTTTTTACAGCAAACAAAATTTTCGCCGGTGAAATTCCCCTTTGAGGCATATATAGTTCACTCTATCACTAATGAAAGATGATAACTGTCTAGAACAAGACTAATGTTATGTTGATCCAGGAAACAAAGTAATCTGACATACTGAAATACTTCTGTTTGGTCACTAGACTACTTGTCAGAATGAAGACACACAACAGATCAAATATGAAATTAAACAGATGGGACTAAGGCACTTTATCTCCACTCAAACATCTACCATGATGGAATAAAAGAGAAAGAAATCCAGGAACTAGAATAAAAGGGAACGAAAAAACGGTACACAACTTGAGGATTGAGAGCAAATAGAATCCCGATGTTATTATTAGATTTAGGATAATTGAGTCCAACACAAGAGGATGTCAGAGAGGATTTCAAGAGCTGGAAGAAGATGGGTAGTTGGGTATGTTGCATACTCATCAATGACTGTTCAAACAAGAAACATAATCAAAACATGCATCATCGATATTTCACAGTGAAATTGAGACAGTCCAGAGTGCATCTTTTCTTGTTATTCCATTTCCATCCCAGACTATCCATTTGAACATTCAATTGAGGCCAAACACAGCTTGTTTACTCCACCAACTATAAATCTAATACCCCGTTCAGATCTACCTTTCTCTCTGTCACACTGTTAACCAATCTCAAAAGTGTACTAAGCCATTCAGCCTATAAGTTTTCTGTAACCAATATATTGCCAATTCGTCTACTGCCAACTCGTCCACTCACCACATGGTCTACTTTCATTTAGTCGAATGCCACTCCGTCCATCAACATTTTGTCTAACAACCATTTGGTCCAATCAGCACTTCGTCTTATCCCCATTTCGTCTCATAACAACTTGGTCTAATATCCATTTCATTTTCATTCATTTTACACAATTTAACGCTTAGTCCAATTAGACCAAATGGTGTATGGACTAAATGGCTATTGGTCCAACTGGTTATCAGACGGAATGGCATTTAATAGACTGAATGAAAGTAGACCATGTGGTGAGTGGACGAACTGATGGTAGACCAAATGATAGTAGACGAGTTGGCAATTGGACGAATTGGCATTAGACGAATTGGAAATAAACCACACTGACTAGTTCAAATTTGGAGCAACATAGCTGCTGGACGCAAGTTTTATTGTGGTGCAGACTATTTTAGTACGGGCCTGGTGCGGACCAACAAATCATGAGTTTATACTGAAAGCAGTAATATACATGTAGGCCTTCACATAGCATACCTGCAACTACATACCACACCAAATTAGCAAACCAACTACAGATAGCAGACAGAGCTGATCTTATGACTGAATAAAGGAAACACAGGAGTACTGGAGACTAAAAAATTCAAATCAGGAACTCCAAAACTTGTGGTGTCTGGCAGTAGCTGAATGCCTTTAATTAATTCTGCAACAAACAAGGGCCAACTTTGTGGCCTTTCACGTAATCATATTATCTCATAATGAAGCCAAGATGTACAGAGCAAGATTTATCTGTAACAGGTGACCAGAGCCCATCACTATTCCTCTTCCTTCCAGTGAATAGTTCCCTCTTACTCCCTTCTCATTTCCCAATTGAAAGCTTTCACATGGTCCTTTAAACTCCATTAATTCAAATCACAAATCTGATGTATGAAACTGGAGCAGAAGCCCTATGTCATGAACACACAAAACCTACATTGTAGATATTGATCACAGGGCCAATTTAAAGGGGAAGTTCACCCTGGAAAGAAAAGTTTGTTGTAAAAATAGCAGAAAAACAATAATAAATATTGGTGAAGGTTCGAGGAAAATCCATCAAATATTAAGAAATTCATTAGAATAAGAAGTTTTTGATTTGTGACGTCATAAACGAGCAGCTGCCTCATGTGTTATGTAATACAAAATTTTCAATTTTTAATGGTTCATGACTAAAAATTTTCTTCTTTCAGGAGCAGGGTTTGCAATAATTTGACTGTTGACATACTGCAGGTACAATAAAAACCATTTTCAATTTTTTGAGAAAATGACATTTCATTGATTTTTAAAATTCAAGAAGCATGGGAAGTTGCTCACATACGACATCAAAATTGAAATTCTCATAAATTTTCAATTTTTTTTGTTGGATTTCCCTCAAACCTTCACCAATACTTGTAATTATTTTTTCTGCTATTTTTACAATAAACTTTTTTCAGGGTAAACTTTTTTGTTTGTTTAAGGGCCTTGACACAGGATGAACCAACCAGTCTAAGACGGAGACCTAAAGAAACAAGCCAATAGCTTGACAAGCGAGCTCCTGGCGTATGTTACATGCACCTGGACAGTGAGTCACTAAACATTTTGCTAATTAAAAATTTACTTTAATTTGGGGGCTGACTTTGCATTTAAATTTCCTAATTTTGACGTCGACATCATAAGCAAGAAGGGTTAGTTGTCAATCAATGGCAAAAATAAATAAAATTCAAACAAATCTCCAAATTAGCAGCTGTGCAGATGCATGTCACATACGCCAGAAGCTTGTCTGTAAGTAGCATGTACCAATAGAGGCAGACATGGGGGGCACTTGCCTCTGGTGCCATTTTCAGGAGTGCAGATAAAAATAAAGGGAGGAGGAATAATGGAAAAGGAAAGAGTAGAAAAAAGGCATTTGAAAGTTATCTTATGATCAGAGTCAAAAGCTGAAAGGGGCGCGCATCCCAAACTTGAATCACAGTCAGTCCGCAAGCCCTGAAAAAGTAGCTTCTTTTATCCAAGTGATATTCATGACTAGACGGTTTTTGCATAGTTAATGAGCTTGGTGCGAACCAAAACACCTCTTTTTATTCGGCCATTACTGCTCTAAATATTGACCAAATTTCATGTTTTTGGTATCTTTGTAAAGAAGAAGAATCATTCTTTCAGGTCATGTGTTTGGATTTTTTAAAGAATGTTGTAATATAGGAAAAACTTTTGATCTAAAACATGAAACAAAATATTTTATTTCATGCAACAAAAGTTGTTGTTTTCACACTTAATTTCTGTTTGGGCACAAACGATTTATAGATCTGATAAAGCTGAAGATCTAAGCTTTAATATGATATAATTTTTATAAGAAGATGTATTTTAGATGGGTCAGCAGCCAGCTTTTCATAGGCCAAGTACATTTTGCAGCTCAAAAACAAGAATACTGCGCTCTGATTGGTCATAAGGGCCGTCTGCACCATCCCGAGTTTTCAAATTAGCGCGCTATTTCTGATCCGGCAAATTATCCCGATCTGAAAAATCTCGAGATAGTTGGCGGTGCAGACGCAATTATCGCGCTAGTTCGTAGGATTAATCTCGAGATTGCAATCCCAAGTCAACTCGGGTTTATTTGCAAAATAGCGCGCTATTTTACGAATTATCCCGCTAATTCGTCGGTGCAGACGCACTCGAGATTGGACTCGGGGTAATTTATTCATGACGTCAGTCGATAATGCAATTCGCGTTCCACTTCCGCCTTGGTCAAAACATAAACACGTGCGAAAGTCAACTTTATACATGCGAATAGCGTTCATAAGCAACGATGGTGTCCCACCAGTGAATGGATTTTGGGAGAGACCAGATCGAAGGGGGAGGCGCTCATCGACGATGGTCATATTCAATAACAACACTGACAGCAGTGTTGTCTTATTCCTTCCCAAAATGTGAGCAAATAGCATTTCTTTCCTCCTTCTCTCCCTCTCTCTCTCTCTCTCTGTCGTTGCCTCCTACTCCTCCATCATATTTAACGAAGAATACATCACTTCTTCACTCGCTGAGCTGAGAGGATTGTTGCATAACACCGGTTGAATTCGGCGAAAGTGCTAGTGAAAGGAGTACATTGCTTGCATATCGCGGGAAGTTATTCAAAAGCGCGGGCCGTTGAAACTCCAAGATCCGAAAGTGCGCATGCTCGTAATATCGGGCTTGTTGCCTCGCTCGAGCAGGAATCGCTCTTCTTGCGATGGTGCAGACGGGGTTTCTTGAATCTCGAGATTAATCGCGAAGTGGGCCGATCGGGCTAGAATCTCGAGATTGAGCAAACTCGGGATGGTGCAGCACCGCCTATAGAGACCACACACCCATGCAAATTCCAATGTTCCCCACACTGGGCCTCTGGAAGGTCACACTCACCATGTGGTAATCTCTTCAAATTACCCGCGCCTGTTTGTTTTGAAAACAGTATTCAGCCAATCAGAACTCTGGATTTTATGTTACTCAGAAATTTCAGAAATCTCGTCTTGCATCTTGATGGAAAAAGCTGGCTGCTGACCCATCTAAAAGATGCCACATATCAAGAGTGACATTGTAAGAAAGTATAGTTTGAGCTTTCTGATGATATAAATAATGTTGGTGCCTAAAACACAAAATGTTGCACAATTTGCAAGTGAAAACAGAGGAAGAAAATTCTGTTTGATGCATCTTTTCAGGTAAAAAATTCACTTATTTATCAAAATATTTCATTCAAAAGAAATGACCAATATAAAAGAGTAACATTTACTCTTGCCCATGGTACAAAAATAATCAATATTACTCAAGGAGAAAGTGGTTAAATTCTTTGAGAAAGAAAGTCTCACAATTCACGAGATTTTGCAGGGACATGAATTCAGCCACGAGAGGACTTGGATAAATCTTGCTCATTTGCTCATTAACACAGGGGCTTGCGGACTGACTGATCAGGCATTGATTTTCCTAAATACGCCACTTCATTTATTTAACCAACAATAATGGTTTATGATCATACATATAGCAAGAGTTGCTTTTAGAATCATGTAGAGGATTAACTCAGTATTGATCCTTGGACTAATTCTGAATAAATATTTTAAATAAATCTAGCCCATTGTTAAAAAATTCATCGAAACATCACATGTCTGAAAAGGGATTTTCTATTAGAGGATGGCCACATGGGGGTCTCAGCTATATCCCCTTTAGAGTCTGTTCTTATTCAAAGAATGTCGGATGAACATAAGAAATATTTGAAAACAAATTACCTCCATCCAGAAGATGCCTGAATGCTCATCATTAGCCACCACCACCGAGTTTCATTCTATAAAAGAGACATAAAAAAGATGTAAATTTTATCATGAAATTTCTCTACTGACCTATTTTACTATATAAATTCAATGCATAGTTCATTGCCGAAGGCTTGCCAGACATACATGTAGCAGCATGCGATGTATTCAAACGTTGTAAGTTTTCTTATTTTTTTATTTAAAGAAGAAGAAATTCTACTGTTACTCATGTATCATTTAGAGATTTGAGTGGCATCTTGTAGGCACATGTACCCATCTCATTTCTAAAAATATTTATAAAGTCCACCCAAAATAGTGAAACCAAAGGTTTATTTAAAAAAAAGAAATGAAGTTTCTCACTGTTTTCCCAGTTGCATACAAAGACTTGCAAATTATTAACCTATAAATGGTGATGGAATTGTTCCTTTGATCAATTCAAAGCAAAGATATTACCAATCCGTAAATAACACCCCTCGTTTCGGTTACCCTTTGAATTAATGTCACAAACCCATTAGAGAAGACGCAAATTGTCGCGTTGAGCGAGTGATATAGGCAGAAAAAAGACATGCTAGTTAATTGACAATTCTCTCCCACTGTATGGTGTCATAACAGGAAAGCCGGGTAAGTTTGTTGTGATCCGAACAGTGAGTGATTAGTCCTGATACATTTGGAGACATTGTAGAATGTTGTGTAGTTCAAGCTGCTTAAATATTGATGAGATTGTCACAAACTTGACAAATAAAGTACCTCAGGTACAATGAAATTATGATACACAAGATAATATTGTATTTTTTAAAAGAAATATTGTGGGTAGAATGATTAGAATCACTCTCGTTAAAAAAAATTATTTTCACTCGTTAAAGTCACCCTTAATCTAGTGAATTTTATTCACTCCTTATGATGAGTAAATTATTCACTCAATTTTGAGTGGTAGTGTAGGCCTATAGGCCTACATGGACTTGTACTTATTGTAATTTGTTCAGCTTTAAGTTGACTTTATTGACTAAAACTTTAAAACTTTACAGGGTAGCCTGACCTGATATTGATATGAATTGAAGCAATTCAGCAATTCAAGTTCACCCTGACAAAAAGTTTATTGTAAACATAGCAGAAAAAATTATTAACTAGCACATCAATGATGTGGTGCTCATCCGGCATCTTGCAACAAAATTTAACACAATTTTTAATTTCAGCCCAGTTGACACTAGAGTGAAATATATTGGTGATATATATTGAAGAAACAGAATTGAAATTGATGAAGAAATGACAAAGAAGCAATTTTTGTAATTTATGAATAAATTTCATATAAATTAGCATAACTAATTTTATAGTCGATTTTTTAAATTCTCTGTAGAACCTTGGTGAACCTCATGTAGCTCTCAGTTGGAACAAACTAAAAAATATCAAAATCCATCAACAAATGAATAAGAAGCATTTTTTGTGAGTTTTGAAATATGCATAAATTAGCATTTGATGAGTTTCAAAATTCTGTGTAGATTTTTTTTTTTCGAGATGTATCATCTAAAGCAAACAAAATTGAAATTGATCAACAAATGAAGGAGAAAAGGCATTTTTGTGATTTATGAATAAATTTCACAAAAATTAGCATAAATAATTGTCTACTCAAAATTTTAAAATTCAGTATAGAAGTTTGGTGAACCTCATGAAGCTCTACCAGATAGAAGAAAAAAAATCCAAATTTGTCAACAAATAATGAAGCATTCTATGTGAATTTTGAAAAATACGCATAAATTAGCATAATTTTTTTTTTAAAGCAAACAGAATTGAAACCGGAATTGAAATGACGAAGAAGCATTTTGAAATTGTGGACGGACGAACGACGCCACGATAAAGCATAAGCCTTCAGGCCGGGTGAGCTAAAAATATTGTCAAAGGTTTGAGGAAAATCGATCAAAAGATGAAAAAAAGTTATTAGAATTTTAATTATTTGATTTGTGAAGTCATATGCGAGCAGCTTTCCTACATAGCGTATGGTAAAAAACACAATATGTCATTTTCTCCGATAATTGAAAATGATTTTTACTGTACCTTCAGTATATCAATAGACAAATCATTTTCACACCCATTCCTGAAAAGAAAACAAAAAAAAGTCATCGGGAACCATTAAAAAATTGAAATTTATGAATTTTATGTACATAAAATATGGGGCAGCTGCTCGTTAATGACGTCACAAATCCAAAACTTATACAAATTGCAATAACTTTTTTAATCCTTTAAATGGATATTCCTTAAACCTTCACCAATGTCTTATATAATTTTTTCTGCTATTTTTACAACAAACTTTTCCTAAAATAAAAATATTTAAAAAAACACTATTAATCAGGTAACAAGTGGAATGCCTCTGGCCGTCTCACCTGCATCACGCGATTCAATATAGCAGCAGTGCTGATTTTTAAAACTACTATAACTCGCACAAGATGTTCAGTGATACTTGGTTACTCTTATTTCCACGTTTTATGAACTAGACCAATACACTTATAGAGATATGATGGCAATTCAACAAATACCCCCAACGTGGCCAAAGTTCTTTGACCTTACATGACCTTTGACCTTGATCATGTGACCTGAAACTCGCACAGGATGTTCAGTGATACTTGATTACTATTATGTCCAAGTTTTATGAACTAGACCAACACACTTTCAAATTTATGGCTGTAATTCAACAAATACCCCAATTTTGCCAAAGTTCATTGACCCTAAATGACCTTTGACCTTGATCATGTGACCTGAAACTTGCACAGGATGTTCAGTAATACTTGATTACTATTATGTCCAAGTTTCATGAATCAGATCCATAAACTTTCAAAGTTATGATGGTAATTCAACAGATACCCCCAATTCGGCCAAAGTTCATTGACCCTAAATGACCTTTGACCTTGGTCATGTGACGTGAAACTCATGCAGGATGTTCAGTGATACTTGATTAACCTTATGTATAAGTTTCATGAACTAGGTCCATATATTTTCTAAGTTATGATGACATTTCAAAAACTTAACCTAAGGTTAAGTTTTTGATGTTGATTCCCCCAACATGGTCTAAGTTCATTGACCCTAAATGACCTTTGACCTTGGTCATGTGACATGAAACTCAGGCAGGATATTCAGTAATACTTGATTAACCTTATGGCCAAGTTTCATGAACTAGGTCCATATACTTTCTAAGTTATGCTGTCATTTCAAAAACTTAACCTCAGGTTAAGATTTGGTGTTGACGCCGCCGCCGTCGCCGCCGCCGTCGGAAAAGCGGCGCCTATAGTCTCACTCTGCTATGCAGGTGAGACAAAAAGCTATATCAAGTAATGGAATTTCCAAGTTTTGCATCATTTCTTTGAAACATTTTTAGGCTTTTGTAATGAGTGGATTGATGCTGTCACATCCTATCTCTTTTTTGTATTTTATCTTCTGAAAAGATTATCGTTACTTTTTTTAAATCAAAGTATCTAGGCCTAACCCTTCTGACAAGATAAGCAACATTAATGATCTTACATATTAAAGTAGGAGTAAATCCTGCTTTGATATTCTTTGAGGAGAATATATGATTATTGTAATCAAGAGATTTCTCAAGATTTGGAGCATGTGAGCTTATAAGTGAAGATAATTTGATCACGGTCCGCTTTAATAATAAATGTATGAACCTCTATCAATCATTCATGGCAGGAACTATATTCATCCCCCACCTAATCATATCATCATCATCATCTAATTTCTTTTCTTCCTCTCTATTTTGCTTTCCATCTTCCCCCGCCCCCTCGCTTTTTGGCGGAAATGAGAAAAGGGAAGAGGGGTGGGGGAAAAGACCCCAAAATACTGCACACTAGAAAACAACATAATTTGGTTGAAATTGGAGTATGGGAAACCTTGATGTCATTCCTAATAAGGTACCTCAGAGGGTAAAGGTCATGGGGTCAAAGCCCAGTTACAAGCATCAACCCATTGGCTATGGGGTACAATGGTGCACCCATGGGGGAATCCTCACTGATCTATAGGGTCATTCACATACTGAGGAAAAAAACACAATATCAAAGAAAATGCTACACTCTTTAAAATGAATTTGTTTTAATAAAAAAAGTATGTAACTATAAAAATGAGTCTAACAAATCATAAGAATGGTCAATTTCAACAACAAAAAATCTGTAGACACTAATCACTATTTGGTTGATTTGACAATTTTTGTTGATTGGACAAAAACACATGTATCGACCAACAGACTGGTTATTCTGGCCAATCCTTTTCAAGAGTGTCTAGTCAAGGGTTAGAATTGTGAAAATACACCAGAGTGATTGGAAATTGTTCACGAGTTCTTCTGATGCTACAAAGAATGAATGCATGCCTTAATATTTTGGAATTACCAAATGATCAGAAATTAATTCATCTATGCCCCGGGTGTCCAAGTCACATGCCAGACACACAAAGATGCATCTATGGGACTATCATATATGTACAAATGTTTGGGTGAGAAGATACCATGACACTCCATCTATTCCAGATGCTTACAAAAGTGACATAACAAGTAGGCCTACACCTACTGGAAATGTGGAACCTAAATTGGTCCCGAGTAATAATGTCACTAGCATTTTGACAACGCCTTGTGACATGGCTATATTCCTCAAGTGTGTAGTGGCTGAGATGAGAAAAACGATCCACGAAGGGAGTTTGCCAGACCCAGAGTGAGCGCGACGACGAGCGACTTAAGTCGCGACGCCTTTAGGAACCTGGTAAAGACGTGCGTGATACATGACTTATTCATGAGCATGCCGATGCGCCAATCTGCACTGTCGGTGTTGATGATGCTATTTCTTAACATAAGAAATCCAAATCAGGTTTTTAAAGGCCCTGTGACTGGGCTTGCATCACTCGCATCCATCCGGCTTTTCGTGAAAAGTCTGTTTTCAGTTGGTAGGCGTTAGGTATAAAACATCATAACAGGCACTTGGATTTGTATAAAGGCTGTATTAACGTCACAGAATAGTGTTGATGTTTGGAGAGCTCTTCATGCTTGAAGGTTGGGAGCTCTTTAACTGTTTGGCATTAATTAATAATGATTGTTACTTTACATGTAAGTGTTGATTTCATAAGGTTCAGTTTTAAAATGTAACTGTATCAAATACAGCCGTGATGATGTGGTAGCAATTAAACCTTGGTTCTACAGACTTTCATATGAAATCGGTGTTTATACAACTACTTTCATTTTTTGTATAACACATTTCTGATTTTTTTCTCCTTTTTTCAAACCAACTCAATGTTTTATTGAACTTTCCCTTTCAAGACTGCTACATGGCTACATGCACCTTGCAGACTTGCCTTCATACCATATTTATGAAGAATCATAAAATGCAGGTTTATTGGGGTGGAGATGAGGAACACCCAGGGATTGAAACCCCAAACATGGAGGTTAGAAGGTTGGACCAATGCAAGCAATCTTCTACAAATAAATCACTGGTCGTTACAATCGCTTTGCTATTAGAATGTCAGCAAGAACAAAGCTATCCATGGTTTGATTTCCAGAAACATGGACCTGTATTACCAGGCCAGAAAGAATGTGTGCACCTTTTATGTTCACTAGAAAGGGCATCCAGTCTGTATGTAGGCCTACACCACAACAGATCTAAATGGATGCAAAGCAGCGACACTTCTGCAGGTCTGGCGCCCGTTTCATAAAGAGTTGCAACTTTTTGGAACTTTGCCATTATACTAGCATCTGCCATGGTAACATGGCTCAGCAGCCAATCACAATCGAGGTTACCATGGTAACAGCTGAGTTACAATAGTTGAATGTTTATAAATCTGTCCCAGCAGGAAATCTAGCTTTTCTGTAAGAAGTGACATCCCTGTAAATTTTGATCTTGTTCTTGATTTTGATTTCAGACTGTCCGATCTTGACATTGATCTTGGACACCCTGGGGGCACTTTATAAAGTTGTCAGCATTGACTTAAAAAATTAGGCAATTTCAGTGAAGTCCTTGGTTTTGATTGGCTGAGAAGCACTGGTCTCTGACTGTTAATTACTCTGGCAACTATCAGAGAATGAGAGCTTGTCAGAACTAAATAGCTCCAAGAAAAGGAAAGTGTGTCCTCAAAGTTTGTTGTCTGACAACTTGTCATGATTTCAATAGGCTGAGAAGCACCATCACTATGGTAACTGTCAATTAGTACATCAGAAACACTCCCCCAAAGTTGCTATCATCTTGGACACAATAGACACATTGATATTGATCTTGGAAATAAGATATAATTTTTTTTCCGTTAATGTGCTTTTTTCTTTGATACCAAATTTATAAATGATAATAATAATATAGGATTTGTAAAGCGCACGTATCCAACTTGTAAGGTGCTCAAGGCGCTCTTTATTATCCCGGCTAATAAAGCTAGTCTACTGATTCTGGTGCTCACAGCTTTTTGAGGAAGTACTTCCTGCTGGACCCGGGGGGGGGGGGGCACTTCCATTGACGAGTGGATACCATGCGCGACCATGGGGTCTCGAAAAGCACCCTAAACAAGTATTTTCCATATTCTGAAAATGCACCCCTTAACAAGTAATGGCATGTGAAACCCTACCCTTAACAAGTATTGGAAACAAAACGATACTCTTAGCATGTATTCCCTGAATTGAACCCCTAAACAAGTACAAGTATTTTAATAGTTATGTCACGGACATCGGTCGTTGGTTTTACCTTTACCTACATCATTGGGTTTAGTACGGCCCCACCTCCCACAAATCGTACTCTAAACACGTAGTGTTGACTGTTGGGGCAAAAAGTACATCATAATAAAAACATGTTTTTATACCCTCGCAAATTTGACCCTAAACACGTAGCTTTCCTAGCGAAATAGATACCCTTTTTTCATTTTTTAAAGTGTTTTTGACACCCTTATTACATTACGTACGTAACGTGCCCCAACTTGAAAAGACATCCTTTTTACGTGTTTTTTGGTCGCGCATGGTATCTACTCGTCAATGTAAGTGCCCCCCCCCCCCCCCCCCCCCCGGGGCTGGAACCCATTTACCTTACTTGGGTTGTAGTCTGCTGGATAAACCCTTCACTCGAATTACGGGTCTGAATGTGCAGCCTACTCATGCCTTGTTTACTGAAGGTCCTCTTGGAACAGCAAGTTTTGTTATGTGCTAGTGTTTGCGTGGAGACACACACTTGTTAATCAAAGTTTCAATCAGGGTCTGTGCCTGCAGACTACCTGGGTTCAGTGCAGCACATTGTAGGTAAATTTACCAAAACTATTTCTAACGGTTTTATGTATTATATCGACAAATGAACACCTGCGTGTAAGCCCCAAAGTGTAGACTTTTGTATGCAAAATCTTGACTCCAACTGAACATGCATATTATAATGTATATATGCATCTTTCCCAAGCCTTGAAATAAGCGGGCGCTGAGTGCAAATTCGCGCTCATAAAGCCATCAATAGCGCCCATAAAGCCCCAAAATCATCAAACTTTTGACGACCGGGCGCAAATATTTTCCAGGTAATTGCGCCCGCCGTGAGTGAGCAGTGAAGCCATATCATACATGTAATTTAAATATCTGAAAAGCCAAAATGAAGTAACTTTAAATTTACGATAATTAAAGCACAGTTTCAAATTGCCAAGTGCGTCTTTTTTTCTGTACCATAAAAAGTGAGCTATGTCCTTCTTTTTTTTCTGTAATACATGTGCGCGCGTGCTTCCGGTAGCGGTTTTTCCATACTTCACCATGTGCAATTTCCAGTTGGGATATCACAATTCTGCGATACAGTAATTCGAATTGCGCAGGAGATAAATCCCTATTCACAGCACATACGATGTGCGAGTCTTTTATCCTCACAGTCGCCGACTTTGCTTGTCAAAACGGAGCCTTAATAATCCAAAATCACTTATTATAGTTGTGAGTTGTAGCTGTTTAATTTCTTTCTTGGAGAGGGGTAAATATCAGACAATAAATCATCAAACAAGGCTCCATCTAAAAAAAAAAATAGGAGGATGCCGTGCACTTGAGTGTGGTGTTAGCTAGCCAGTTTGAGCTCATGTTCTCTGCCAGAGCTCTGGGTGAGAAATTGAGAATTCTATCAATAATGGCCTAAGTGATGGTGATTTTCCGTTTCAGATAGAGTTTAGATTTCATGTTAATTTTTTAAAACTGTCAAAAAACTTCATGATTTCTTCATTATGATGAATATTTAAGTTATTAATGAATACATTTTCACAGAATTTAGACTCTCCCAGAATGATAGGCATTTTCTGTGGAGATCTGCATTTTCAAATAACTTGTGAAAAACTTAAGGAACATAAACCTACAATACATGTACATATCCTGTGGCTATGTGCTGGAATTTGAATAGACTGAGTTAGATATTGATAATATAAGAGCATGCATTAACAATTTTCATGTTTCTCTATTTCTTGTACCTACTTCTGTCAGGGAATTGTCTCAAAAGCAACTCCCTGCTTCGCGGAGTTACACCAAAATGTTTTAACCTGCATTGTGCTGTCAGGAATCGCTTGGGCCAAGAAATAAGAGTAGGAAAATATGTTTGTTTTCAAGAGTAGCAACCAAGCATGAAAGGGGAATAAAGTTCATCAAGCCAGTACTATGAACAACGTGGCCTCGGTATGAGTATGGACCCTACCACAATTTAAAGAATAGGTCATACTAAAAGTATGTCATTGGATCTTTAACTTGACAATATATCAAAAAGTTACAAATAAAGAGGATATTAAAGTCATAGATACTTCTAATCCGTGCATGATCTTCACATTCTTCCAACATATCCATGTTTATGCGATGAGGTAGATCAGGAATTGCATGGACAAATTACAGCATAAAACATTCCAAAATCCCCAATATACACTACAGGAAACATCAACAATACAGGGCTATAAGGCACAATAGATTTGCTATTTTCAATGCACCTTTCATATGTTTGATTCCACCTTTATCTGTAGGCTGTTGGTATGTAGCCTCCATACAAAACTTTTCTTCCAACAAGGTCTATCAAACGAAATGTGAGTTCATCGCTTACTGACCCAAGATAAATGTAGTTTAAAATATAAAATGAGTAGGAGGGGATGGGTCACTCCACAAGTTGATTTGAATAAAAAAGGGCAAGACCATCATCAACCATAAAACGGACAAGAGTAACAATTACTCCAAAGTTGACTGTATCATAACATCAATTCTGCTAGTTTTACAAAATGGTGAATTCTGTCTTTAATTGTACATGTAAATATCACCTATATATAATTCATTGGCAATGAGACTTTTATACTAGACAAAATTTTAAAAAATGATAGCCCTTGCTTGAATACAGATGATTCTTACATACCAACACTCCCGGGGGGGGGGGGGGCCACTTCCATTGACGAGTGGCTACCATGCGCGACCATGGGGTCTCGAAAAGCACCCTAAACACGTATTTTCCATTTTATGAAAATGCACCCCTTATTGGCGTGTGAAACCCTACCCTTAACAAGTATTAGAAACAAAACGATACTCTTGGCAAGTTCCCTGAATTGACCCCCTAAACAAGTACAGCGATATTTTTATTGTTATGTCGCGGACGTCGGTCGTCGGCCTACCTTCACCCACATCATTGGGTTTAGTACAGCCCCACATCCCACATCTCGCCCAAATCGTACTCTAAACACGTAGTGTTGACTCTTGGGGCAAAAGTACATCCTTTATAAAACATTTTAGTCTTAATTTTTTACACCCTCGCAAATTTGACCCTAAACATGTAGCTTTCCTAGTGAAAATAGATACCCTTTTTTCATTTTAGTGTTTTTGACACCCTTATCACGTTACGTACGCAACGTGCCCTATCTTGAAAAAGACATCCTTTTTACGTGTTTTTTTGGTCGCGCATGGTATCCACTCGTCAATGTAAGTGGCCCCCCGGGCCAACACTACAAAAAGCACCCACATTTTGCAAACATTTCTCCATATCTTTGGTTAACTGCATGTATACAGGTCTGTTTATAAAGACTACGTGTACCTTATGATGGTTGTTTGCATTGAAAAAATCCTTGAAAGAAAAAAGAATGAAGCAAGGCAATACCAAGAATCCATAGGTGGTTTCAGACCGCCTCGAAGTTCGCCAGTTCCAGGTATTCTCTGATCGGGAAATTTACCCCGATCAGAAAATACCAGGTATTTTGGCGGTCTGAAAGCAAACTACGCGTAATATCCCCGAAAGAAAATACCCGATAAATAGTAGGTACTTGGCGAAATTACGAGAACTTTCGCGGGGATTTTTCCAAGGTCGTGGGTATTTTGGCGGTCTGAAAGCAAATTACGGGAACTTTTAGCCCAGCGTGTCGTTGGGTGCGGCGCCGTGCATGGGTTGCTGCTGGGCTAGTGATTTTGAATTTCGCGCCTTGCTGCTTATCAGACCATACTGCGCATGCTCGTAACTTCAGGAACTTATCCCGAAGGGTATGTTTCAGGGCGGTGTGAATGCAGGAATAATTAATGGGTATTTTTCAGCCTAAAAAAGTTCTCGTAATTTAACGGGGATTCTTGTGATCGAGGCGGTTTGAAACCACCTCATGATATATACGAGGTGTTCAATGCTAAACAGTTATCTCTCTGCAACTCTGCTTTAATCCTCCGGTTCCTTTGTTAATCTAATAGGTTTGGGTAAAGCTTGCAGAGAATTAGGCTTGACTTTGAAGTTATGGCCTTTTCTTCTCTTCTTAAAGGAGACCCATATCACACAAACAAAGCCAAAAAACTAACTGCCCGAGAGAAGATTTGCCTCATAGATAGCAACAATTGGTCTGCAGTTGTTCCTGGTATCATGAAAGGCGAAATCATCAAAGCCCTGTCGGCAAACATGAAAGGCTTGGAAAGCTATTCTCTCTGTCTTTCTTCCCTTTTTATTTTCGTTGGTGCAAGTACATTAACCTAAATTGGGACTTCCACATGGCAAATGCCTGCTATTGGCAGTCGTAAATGGTCTTGAACTCGATATAACACGTCTTTTGTGATACATGAACAACACATATCTATACAAATAAATGTATTCCTTCCAAGGGAATTCACCTCTTCATTAACAATTTAGGTCAACTAATTTTCTGCTGAGTTGCAGAGCACATTGAAATTATTTTCTGCACTGTTATCACATTATTGTTCACATGGTTTGCAAAATGCACCAATTAATGCTGCAATTTCACTCACTGGAATTTCTAATTTGTTTAGCCTTAATAATAAATTTTAAATCTTACACAGATAATTAATACATGTCTAACCATTATCAATGCATTTGTGGTTATCCAGCTACAGGTATTTATTTTTAGTTTTCATGAGTATGCATAGAGCATCTCATACTATAAAAACAAATTGTGAAAAAGTATTGTTTTCCCCACTAGCATGCTCTGAGCTGAAATAGGAACCTGCAATCTGATCTCGCTGCGAGACACAATTAATTTACCCTTTTAAGCAACAAGTGATCTAGAAAACTTATTTTTAAAATTTATCATCATATCGTGAACTGCTTTTCCAACCCCAGGAAGAACTGAGGATAACTACAAAGTCCCAATGAATCTCTAAGCAGAAAAAAAATGATTTTATTGTTTATTAAATATTAAACCTCATTTTTGCCAGAGGAGTAATTATCATTAATTGTATTATGGCATCCGCCCACTGAGATTCTTTTAAGCAACGAGTGATCTAGAAAACTTATTAAAAAAAATAATCGTCATATCGTGAACTGCTTTTCCAACCATGCCAACCCCAGGAAGAACTGAGGATAACTACAAAGTCCCAATGAATCTCTAAGCAGAAAAAAAAAATTTATTGTTTATTAAACCTCATTTTTGCCAGAGGAGTAATTATCATCCCCAGATACTAAATTGTATCATGGCATCTGCCCACTGAGATTCTTTGGTGCCTGGCAGCAAGCAAATTTAAGCATGACCACAAATTATATCTCCAATCTAGGTGGATAAATTTCATCAAAACAACACTCAATTACACAATTTCTTGACATCCACCCTTGTCTTGGTCTCAAAAGGGGCACTCATACCTGCCTGATCAGGAAATATTGTTGGTTTCAGATCGCCTCGAAGTTTCTCAGTTCCAGGTATTTTCTGATCAGGAAATTTGCCCTGACCTACCCCGGTCAGAAAATGCCAGGTAATTTTGACAGTGTGAAAATAAATTACTTGTTATCTCCCCGAAAGAAAATACCTGCTAAATAGTAGGTTCTTGTCAAAGAACAAGAACTTTCACGGGGATTTTTCCAAGGTCATAGGTTGGGCGCGGGCGCCGTGGGAGGCTGCTGAGCTGGCGATTTTGAATCTCGCACCTTGTTTGCACATCAGACCATACTGCGCATGCTTGTAACTTCAGGAACTTATCCCAAAGGGTATATTTTGGGGTGGTGTGAATGTGAGAATAATTAACAGGTATTTTTTAGCCTGAAAACGTTCTCATAATTCAACAGGGATTCTTGTGATTGAGGCGGTTTGAAACCACCTTATGTCTGAAAGTTAAACAGGTGTTTAAGCCTCAATACACATTCACACCTGCTGTAACGAAACAAATTTCCTGAAGTTATATGAGCTTGCCATTTCAGAAGAAAGTACTTTCCTCTTGTCTCACAACCAAAGTTCTTGTAAATTGCTTTCACTCATATATTCCAAAACCTTGAAAAAATCCCCAAAAAAGTTCTCATAATTTTGAAAAGAACCTTCTTGTTGTGGGTATTTTCTTTGGGGGATATTCCAAATACCAGGTATTTTTTTCAGACCGACCAGAGTTCCATACCACAAAGGTAAGCGATTGATCGTACGCTTGATTTTCACGATTGATTGTACAGTGTAGTCAATGGAATCAACCGTACAAAAATGTTCTACAATCATTGCAAAGTTTTGTGTTACGGGCCCCAGGTGTGAATACAGCTTGTGGTTTTCCACTCCAAAGGTACTTGAGTGTGGAATATGTTTCATTATAATGTCCAGGCTAGGCGCATTAATCAGAGCTAATACTGTAAACAATACTTAAACACAATGCCCAAGTTCAAGTATAATTAAATCTGCAGCCTAAGATCTGTTTCGGTCTCTAATTTTCCCATAGGAGGAATCTTAAGTTTTTAAAGGGATGGTCCGGGCTGAAAATATTTATATCTTAATACATATAGTAGAATTCACTGAGCAAAATGCTGAAAATTTCATCAAAATCGGATAACAAATAATAAAGTTATTGAAGTTTAAAGTTTAGCAATATTTTGTGAAAACAGTCGTCATGAATATTCATTAGGTGGGCTGATGATGTCACATCTCCACTTTCCGTTTTCTTATGTTATTACATAAAATCATAATTTTTTCATTATTTCATACTTGTTGGAATAATATGTCTCCCTTATAATGAAATAAATTGCAGCAATAAATATATAATGCACTAAATCAGTTGTCAATCCAATTTTTCTAGTTCTTGGAGGAAAAAATTTGAATAAACCTAATTTCATATAATAAAATACAAAAGAACAAGTGGAGATGTGACATCATCAGCCCACCTAATGAATATTCATGACGACTGCTTTTACAAAATATTGCTAAACTTTAAAATTCAATAACTTTGTTATTTGTTATCCGATTTTGATGAAATTTTCAGCATTTTGCTCAGTGAATTCTACTCTATTTATTAAGCTATACATTCTTTCAGCCCGGACCATCCCTTTAATACTGCCTGCATAGACTATTCTGCAGGCGTAAACCCTTATAGAAACTTTGATCAACAAGTGGGTCTTGAAATGAGACAAGCAAGTATATTATGGGGTCTATGTGTATGTGTGTGACTGTTACTATGGTAACTGGCAGATAATAGACTTTGTGAGGTAAAATGTCCAACAAATTCTTTGAAGAAACACTCTCCAGGCTACATGTATGTTGTTTTGTGAAACTGAGCAAACCTTTGAAATGCTGTGATTTTCTTAATTTACATCTGATTTTGATAGAATTTTGTTGTATGGAGTGGACTCTAAGAATGAAAAAAAAAATGTCATCAGATTATAGGACCTCCTCCCATATAATTTTATTTTCATATAATGCAGTACATGTATTATGTAAATGCTAGTAAACAGAATTCAAACAGAAAAATAAAGTGGTGACACTTTCACCAATATTCCACCAAAAGCAGTTGGATGCATCATTATGTAACAATTTCAGAAATTCCTTTCCTCAGCAAAGAGAGAGAAGTTAGAACTCAAGAAAAAAAGTTCTAACCCTCCTATAAAGATGAAAAGGAGAGATACATGTATTTATCATAGTTTAGTCCCTTAAAGATACGCCGACAGGCAAAAAATGTTTACTAATTCCAGATCAGCCAAAAATGGTAGCTCTATCATTACTTATACATAATACCTGGTGTTCTTAAAAGAAAAAAAACTCAGCATACCACTTGACAGAAACATACATGTATAAGACTTGGGAAGAAAACTACATGTAAAAGAGGCTTAATCATACTCAAGGTTGTGAAAATCACAAATCATTAAATTATGTCCCAAAAGAGCTTGACATAATGGTTCTTAATTGTACTCGACCAACTTTCTTTTTATTCCACTCAACAAAGGGGACAAAATTATCCCATTGAAGCCGTCTCTTTTCAAGCCAACCAAAGTATGGTAATGGTCACTCTGTGCCATACACTTTTTATTGGGCGAATGATGAAAGGCCGCGAACTCAAAAAAGAGAAGCTCATTTTCTTTAGTATAATATGTCATACTATCTTTCCTTTCTAATTCTTCCCTTTGAGCAATGCAGCAACTAATCTACACTACAGCACCTTTGCATTGAAAGAAAGAAAGGAAAACCCTGATCCGTCTCAGAAATCAATGTGCCATTACTGCGAATGATTACCAATTGTCCCGCTCAAACAGCAGATCTCAATTCAAAGAACAAACAAAAGTAACAACACACTGCTGCCACAGCTCCCTACTTTATCAAGATTTAAAAGTGATTGGGCTGTATGTGAAAGAAAAGGAGATTCTATAGAAAATATGGTAATAACATGATTCAAATTAGCTAAAGACAGGGAAAAGACACCGCATCTTTTGGAATATCAGTGCAATAGCAATGGGAGCTAAAGGAATCCATGTAGGCCTATAGTATAGGGTAAAAATACATTATCTGTATGCATTTCAACAAGGAAATACTGCAGTTAAAGTGGTACTTCAGGCTGAAAATATTCATATCTAAAAAGAGTAAAATTTACAGACCAAAATGCTGAAAATTTCATCAAAATCTAATAACAAATAACAAAGTTATTGAATTTTGAGAAATATTTTGTGAAAACAGTACCTCATTATTCATCATGAATATTCATTAGTTTGGCTGATGATGTCACATCCCCACTTTTCTTATTTTTATGTTATTTCATGAAATCATAGTTGTTCCATTTTTCCATACATGTGTGAATGATAGGTCTCCCTTATAAGTTGCAACAATGAATATCTAATGCACTAAATCGGTTGTCAATCTAATTTTTTTTTGTTCTTGGAGGACAGACTTTGAATAAACTTAATTTCATATAATAAAATACAAAAGAACAAGTGGGGCTATGACATTATCTGTTTGCACATTGAATATTCATGAAGACATTCCTAGAACTGTTTCACCGGGATAATGCAAATATTTTAAATGCCATACAGTAGCTTTATTATTCCTTGTCCGATTTTGATCAAATTTTCATTGTTTTGTTTGTCTGATTTTACTTAATCTGTTCAAATCACATTCAGCCTGTAGTAAAATGTCAGCAAAAAAGAAATGAAATTTTATTAAAATAAAATAATTTTAAATACTCAGATTTTTAGAAAATACAATTGCATTGAATAATTTTGATTCATTAAAATTCAAGTTCAATTCAAAGTTATAATAAAGCAAGGGGCATTGCAAGAGAAAAGACTGTTGATCAACATAATGTCTGAGCGTGCAATCATCTCATTTCATTTTATCATTTAGGATCTATAGATCTAGGTCTAATGTTGGACCCACGTCACATGAGTATCCATCATTCTACTTTAGCCTATGGAAAGCTGACAGGTGACTCTGAAAGGAAGAAAATAAGATTAAAGACAAAAGGATCCATTCAAAGTCAAACTGATTCTATAAAAAGAAAAGTTGGATGGATAGACAGACGGATGGACAGACAACCCGGCTAAGCCTCCCTCCGATCCATTGCATGCATGTTCATTTCTTAGGGGGTGCTGCACCAGCCCGAGTTTGCTCAATCTTGAGATTTTAGCCTGATCAGCCCTCTTCGCGATTAATCTTGAGTTTCAAGCAACCCCGCCTCCACAATCGCAAAAAGAGCGATTCGTGCTCGAGCAAGGCATCAATGCATTATGGTGTGACGCCATGACTAAATAATCTAGAGTGCGTCGTCTGCACCTGCGAATTAGCGGGATAATTTGTAAAATAGCGCGCTATTTTGCAAATAATCACAAGTTGACTTGGGATTGCAATCTCGAGATTAATCCAGCGAACTAGCGCGATAATTGCGTCTCTATAATCTCGAGATTGTTCAGATCAGGATAATTTGACAGACCAGAAATAATGCTAATTTGAAAACTCTTGAGATTTTTCGGTTCCCCCTGAGCTGGGCCTGGGGAAACAAGATATTTAATCTTCTCCCATCTAGGCTCCTATATATATCTAGGGTATAATATTTACTAAAAATATTTCTTCAAACTTTAAGCCCTAATATAATAAAAAGGTGTGTAGCAAACTAACTGTGCATTTCTTTGCTATCCAACAATAGAGGGCCTCAAGAATACTTTACACTATTACAGTTCTTGATTCTGAGTCAACAGATAGATCTCTAGCCTACACTCTACAGACAATCTCCTGTTATACCTTAGCTGTAGATCTAGTCTAGACCAGCTTAACGTTGGACTTAAGTTCTAGGCCCCATTTATTTCTTCTGAACAAAAAAAAATCACCACCAAGTCCAAGAAAGCTGCCAAGTCCAAGACAAAAAGAGCAAGACTAGGCATGATCTAGTTTGAAAGACAGATCAGAATGTAACTAAAAACTATTTTTGTTACAGTTATCAGTGGTTAAATATCTAGTTAACTAAGACTTTTTGTAGCGTGTGTTTTCTGTGGCATCGACACAGACAAAGATGGTCCAAAGACGCCTAATGAGTAACGTTAGACCTACATTCACATCACAATCACACTCTCATCCGGCCACTCATGCTACCACCACAGTTTTACCGTTCAGCTCCGGCCAGGGCCCAGGCGCCATGCCCACGACATGTGCGAGCTCTCATAGAAATGAAATAAATTCTAACGTCGTTAGTTCGACTTTTTCAAGTTCAAGACTGCATTCAATCATCCGGATTGTTACTCAATAAGTCATACCTGTCATAGGCCTCGCATGAGATGCCCTTGAGATGAGATTCTAATTTCTTCTTCTTTCTTCCATAGCAAGGTCGGGCAAGACCAGACCATTCCTAAATAAAGAAGCGGACATTACTGCTGACAATGACAGCGACGTCGACACGATGCTAGTTTTTAAAGTATCGATCAGCAGCTCGCGCGTCAATTCAAGCTAGCTTTATTTATCGAGCTCTGTCTTGGTCTTCGCGCCAAATTGTAGGGAAAAAAATGGAAACTTTTTATTCACCACATAATCTTTATTTCATGATATCTCTCAACCATTAAAATATAGCATAATTAACTGTATTTCAATGTTTAACATAATAAGCGATAGCACCAGCGAAGCTATGTACGTACCAGTGGGAGTACACCGGGGGGGTTACAGGGGTTCCCCCCTGCATGCCTTAAATAACTTTTTGAAACCCATTTTGTACGTAGGGTGGTCTGGGGTTTCACCCCCCCCCCCCCAATAAATGTTTTTGGTACGAAACGACCCAAAATTTTCGTTGAAGCCTTTTTTTTTTTGCTTGTCAACTTTTCATTCAGTTTGAACCCCTCCCCCCCCCCCTTTTTTTCAAAAATCCTGCGTACGCTAATACACTAACTTCCAGATGTACTTCCAATTTCATTTGGGAAACCAGGGGGGCGTTTCATGAAAGGATTTTATCCGACAAGTCCTGTTTTATCTGACAATTACCAGGGTAACAGTACCTCTCAGCCAATCAGAACCAAGGAAAGTTGTCCGATCTGACAACTTGTCAGACAAAAATGTTGATGAAACGCTCCCCGGGTATTCTACTTTCTTTTTTCACAAGAGAACACATTAGGCCTACCTATTTCCCAAATAAAAAAAAATAGTGATAATACTCATACTCTTTGAATCCGATTAAACACCCTATCAAGTTGAACCCTGTGTGCTATTAACTCGAGTGAAGGGTTTGCACAGCAGACTAGGAGGCTGTTCTCACTACGTTCCTAAAACTAGTTTACTGGGAACCGGTTCAGAAAGCCAGTTTGGAAGATCGCTTTGCTAGCGTTCTCACTTGATCACACGAAAGTGGTTTTCAAAATCACTTCACGTATAGCGCTCTTGTTGCTATGGAAACGCTCTCAGTGGGGAGACACGTTGCGCGCGAAATTCGAAACCGCAGCATAGGCATTCTACACCTGTCGTGTGGAGTAGCGCGCTCAAAATGTGCGAAGATCGCTTCCCGAAGAACGGTTGTGTCCTCACTTACGCTAAAACCACTTTTCCGATGCGAAGCGATCTTGAAAACTACATCGCGAGGTGGTCTTCCAAACTGGTTTGGAAGAGCGCTTCCAAGAGCGCTTCGACCGTTCTCACTTAGCGTTAAACTAGTTTCCACTAAACTAGTTTCCACTAAACTAGTTTAAGGAACTGAGTGAGAACAGCCTCTAGGTACAGCTAGCCACAGGCCACAGCCTATGAATCTAGTCTCACTACTTCAGACTCTGCAGTACTACGTTCAGGAGACCGTTTCATCAACAGTTCTGTCAGACAAGTTGTCAGATCTGACATCTTTCCTTGATTCTGATTGGCTGAGAGGCACTATTACTACATACTGTCGGACTTGTCGGATAAAAAGGTCCTTTCACGAAACGCTCCCCAGGTGGCCTGGGCTGGTAAATTACCAATTCGTCTATTGCCAACTCGTCCACTCATCACATGGTCTACCTTCATTTAGTCTAATGCCCATTCCGTCCATCAGCATTTCGTCGAACAACCACTTGGTCCAATCATCACTTCGTCTAAACACCTGTTCGTCTATGACCACTTCGTCTAATAACCAGTTGGTCTAATGTCCATTTTATTTTCATTACTTTCGCCCAATTAGCACTTAGTCCAAATAGACCAAATGGTAAATGGACCAAATGGCTATTGACCCAACTTGTTATTAGACGAAATGGTAATTAGACCACGGATAGTGGACGAACTGATGGTAGACCATTATGATAGTAGACGAGTTGGATATTGCACGAATTGGCATTAGACCAGCAATCGAAAAAGAAAACGCCTATAGGCTATATAGGTATATATTAAAACGTTCACGGTACCCCCCCCCCCCCCCAACGAGATTAACAGTTTGGGAGGATTTGAGTGATCAAGCGAATCATTTCTTGGCATCAAACAACCGTAGAAAGCATAGGCGGATCCAGGAAGCCCGAGGGGCGCTCCCCTATTGGCGGATCCAAAAAAAAAGAAAAAGGGGGGAAAGCAAGAAAAAAAAAGGGAAAAGAGAGGAGAAAAAAGAAAGGGAAATATAAGAGGAGGAAGACGAGTGAATAAACTAAGATGAAGAGGAAGTCTTGGAAACTAATTCAAAAATCTTTCATGTCACTAATAAAATTTTCGATCGCCCTTCGCGCTTGCATTGCCTTTTAGGTGATTTACATATTTTGCTCAAGATGGAGCTTAAAATATAAAATTTTGATGTCAATATACAAAACATATTTCAGCTCGGAAATCGAACTTCCATTATTGTTTTTTATGTACAAATGGATTTTTAAAAAGTGCTCTGTAAAAATTTCTGCTTTATGGTCTGAATGATTCTAGGACATCTACCCCCTGGACATCCACCCCCCGGACATCTACCACCCGGACATCCACCCCCCGGACATCCACCCCCTTAGGACAAGTACCCCCTAGGACATCTACCCCCTCGGACATCTACCCCCCGGATATCTACCCTCCGGACATCTACCCCCTCGGACATCTACCCCCCGGACATCTACCCCCCGGACATCTACCCCCCGGACATCTACCCCCCGGACATTTTCCCCCCGGACATCTACCCCCCAGAAATCTACCCCCCGGACATTTACCCCCCCCCCCGTATCCAAAATATCCGTGAGTAGATGCCCGGGGGTAGCCTGTCAGGGGGAGGGTAAATGTCCGGGGGTAGATGTCCGGGGGTAATTGTCCGGGGGGTAATTGTCCGGGGAGTAGATGTCCGGGGGGTAGATGTCCGGGGGGTAGATGTCCGGGGGGTAGATGTCCGGGGGGTAAATGTCCGGGGGGTAGATGTCCTAGGGGGTAGATGTCCTAAGGGGGTGGATGTCCGGGGGTGGATGTCCGGGTGGTGGATGTCCGGGGGGTGGATTTCCAGGGGGTAGATGTCCGGATACGGGTCTGAATATCAACATTTTCTGCTCGCGCTGCGCGCTCGCAAATTTGAGTTGTCAGGTACCTATTAATTTCCTGTATTCCATAAAGTTCTCGAATATCCCTGTTCAGGTCAGATTGTCAAAACGTATCAGCTAGCGCTGCACGCTCGCATTTTGATTGGTGAGTTATTTATATCTCAATATTAATTCTATAACAAACTACTTAAAATCCCCATTTCGTGACAATTTCGGCTCGCTATTTGCGCTCGCATTGATTGTTGAAAATATATTAACCCATGCATCTTACTCATAATTACAAAAGTGCTTTAAATGTCCAGTTTCAGGCCATAATATTGACAAATTTCGCGCTTTCATTAGGCTCATTAGATGATACATTATTAGGCTTATATTTGATAATTGAATTGTTCTTTTTTTTCAGAATGGAATATCGACAAGTTTCGTCTCGCGCTTAGGAACAGAAAAGGATGATAGCCACCATTTTCATATGATGACGTAATGTCCCGGTCCTATGTCAAAACTCAAACTAATAATAATGAAGTATGTCAGCTCTTTTTTTACTGTGATCCATATCCACCTCACAATTTTCCTACCAACTGCTTGAAATATATAGTGCTTAAATTGACCCTAGGGCCCTTTATCAGATCGGAATATCAAATATTTTAAGCTCGCAGTTCGCGCTCGCTTTATTGATTTTCATGAGAAAAAGGGTATTTAGAATGCCCAGATTCTAGGTCGAAATCTGAAACATGCACGCGCATGTTTATTCAGATATGCAGCTTGTTCTCTATTTAAATCAATATCCAGTTTCCGATCACAATATCAACAATTTTCTGCATACGCTTTGCGCTCGCACTATTAATGTAGGAAGATTTCCAATTACTCATCCTTTTCATGATTTACAAAACTTGAATAGAATGTCACATTTTAGGTGTAAATCTCGAATTTTTCCTCTCGCTCTTCGCCCTCGCATCAATAATGTTTAGTTATATTCTTATCCTTTTCACGATTACAAAAAGTGCTTAGAATTCCATTCTTCAGGTAGAAATGTCAAAATTTTCAGCCCGCGCTTCTCGCTTGCATTATTTAATTGTTGAAATATGTAACGTCTTCATGGCTAACTTCAAGCAGCCGTTAACAGATCCTTTTTTTTTATCAGACCAAAACGTATATTAGACATTTCTGCTCGCGCTTCACGCTCGCAGTAATTATTTAGTTGGATACACATCTCGTATAGGATCACAAACATTGCCCAGAATGTTTAAATTTTAGGACAAAATTCGTGAAATAAAAAAAATAGCTCGCGCTTCGCGCTCGCACTATTAAAATAAGCAAGGCTTATGAAATTATTATGATGTTGATTTATAACAATAAAGCTTCAGAGTTACTATTAGGCCTACCCCTTCAAAGAAACAAACAAAAATAAAATGCGAGCGGCCGATCGGGGAAAATGTGGCTGAAAAAAATTCGCCCCCCCCCCCCATTGGCGAGGGCTGGATCCGCCCCTGGTAGAAAGTATAGCCAGAGGTCAATGCACTCTTGAGGGGTCTCCTGAATGATTTTGAAGAATAAAATGATGAGGGGGATGGACTACTGGACTCCGGCAATACAAAAATATATGCATATATACGAAGGTCAGCTTTATCGTAATTACTCAATTGAGAAAAATTCGGTGTTTATTACCCCCCCCCCCCCCGTAGAATTTGTGCCTCAGGGTAGTATTTTGTTTTACTATTAATTTTTTAATAAAATAAATCATGACAAATCCCAATATTCAAGTATGAAATCCCTTTGCCGAAGTAGAGTGACACCAGCATCGAAAATCTCAAACGCCAAATTAAATAACGGAAAACCTTGAGCATGCCTAATTTGCATGACTCTGTAGGCCTACACTGTATAAAAATGAAGTGCTAATTATTTAGCACTTACATTGCTTGTATAGTGACTGCACTAGAAAATCAGCACTCGTAGTGCAGTCACCTTTGGCAGTCACTAAACAAGCACTGTAAGTGCTAAATTAGCACTTCATTTTTTACAGTGTATTGCAAAAAATAATAATTAAAATTAAAATAAAAAAAAATCTTTATATAAAAAATGGGGTTGGGAGCTATCATGAACCACAGTGGTGGTTACACGGGCCTAATTACAACTGGCATGCAAAAGATGTTCATTCGAGTGAACCAATTCTAATTTTCTTTATTATTTGATATTGCAGATTAACAAAAAGGAATAAATATGATTGACAATCTAACACTGATTCGAGGGAGGGTAACTACTGAACTCCCTTTTCCCAATAAATTGGGAAGACATATCACCACTTTGGAACTAGAATTGGGGCCATGCATTTTACTGTCTGAAGTGATGAATTTGATCCTGTCAGGTGTAGTCTTCATAAATGCCGATTTATTTTAAAAAATTAGCCAGTCGAGGTACCCTTTCTGCATGGTCAGATACGAAATGTCAGACATATATATCCACTGGTAGTAAACATTCAACCCTCGAATTTCATCCTTATTTTTATGAGTTTTTTTAGTGCCACTTTAACACGCGACTCTATGGAAAATGTTTTAGGCCCGTGAAACCTTATACGTCCATGGGAATGGGGAAACGATGTAGAAATATGCTTCTCTTCTCTTTCCTCAAATTTGGACCTTTTCTACTGCGGTGCGTGGTTCCCTCTGTTCTTTTTATGTTGGAGTATTCAATTAAGATGCTTGTTCTTAATTGCCTATTTATCACAAGTAATTGCAAACTGTTTAAGATAACCAACAAATATGAATCAACAAAGAGTCCGGAAACATGACATTTTGACAGCTGAGCTGCCTGTGGCCGTATGCGCGTTTCCGTTTTACACCCTGGCGAAGGCATTTTCCGCAAAAATAGCCACAAAGCGACTAGTGAAGAGTCTATATACACACGTCGCTGGTTGCAGCGTGCGACACAGGCGAGTCCCACACCACCGCATGCAATCTGCACAGTTACTGATCAGAGCATTTCATGTACAGAGAGCAGTCATATGAGCGAAATCCGAACATGCTTTTGCAGTTAGGTTTTTTTTATGAAAAGTTAAGAAAAAGTTTTTTTTCTAAATATAAATTATTAACTAAATGAATAGAATGACAGACAAAATAAAAATAAACAGATACATACAATAGAAAGAAAATTGAAGTTTGATGGATTGATACACTATGCCGAAAGCTAGATATAGAAGACGGATAAATAGATAGAGACATAGATAGATAGATAGAAGTAGAGAGAGAGAGAGAAAGACAGAGAGATGAGATGGATAGATAGATAGAGAGAGGGGGGAGAGAGAGATAGAGAATTTGAGAGATAGGTAGATGTTAGATAGATAGATAGATAGATAGATAGATAAAGAATGAGAGAGACAGAGAAGATAGACAAATTAACAGATAGATAGATATTGTAGTTACATAGATAGATAAATAGATAGAAGATAGATAGATAGATAGATAGATAGATAGATAGATAGATAGATAGATAGATAGATAGATAGATAGATAGATAGATAGATAGATAGATATATAGATAGATAGATGGGGGAGAGACCTTGAGAGAGGGAGAGATGATATAGATAGATAGATATATATGGACGGAAAAGGAGAAATAGAGAAAGAGAGAAAACAAGACAGATGGATAGATAGATAGATAAAGAATGAGAGAGACAGAGAAGATTAACATATAGATAGATAGATACTGTAGTTACATAGATAGATAGAGATAGAATTTGAGAGATAGATTTAAAAATAGATAGATAGAAGATAGATAGATAGAGAGAGAGAAAGACAGAAAGATGGATAGATAGATAGATAGATAGAGAGAGGGGGAGAGAGATAGAGAATTGAGAGATAGATATATGTTAGATAGATAAAGAATGAGAGAGACAGAGAAGATTAACATATAGATAGATAGATAATGTAGTTACATAGATAGATAGAGATAGAATTTGAGAGATAGATTTAAAAATAGATAGATAGAAGATAGATAGATAGAGAGAGAGAAAGACAGAAAGATGGATAGATAGATAGATAGATAGAGAGAGGGGGAGAGAGAGATAGAGAATTGAGAGATAGATATATGTTAGATAGATAAAGAATGAGAGAGACAGAGAAGAGCGACACATTAACAGATAGATAGATACTGCAGTTACATATAGATAGATAGAAGATAGATAGATAGATTGATAGAGAGAGAACTAGAGAAAGACAGATGGATAGATAGAGAGAGAGATAGATAGATGTTAGATAGATAAAGAATGAGAGACAGAGAAGATTAACAGATAGATAGATACTGTAGTTACATAGATAGATAGATAGATAGATCTATATAGATATAATTTGAGAGATAGATATATAGACGGATAGAGAGAAAAAGACAGACAGATGGATAGATAGAGAGCATTTGAGATCAATGACTGAAATAAGTAAATGTTTACATACAAATAGAATCATAACAAAATATAAAGTAAACATTATAAATAAATATCAAATACAATACAAATTCATACAGATGAAAAAGAAATGTATCATAAATAAATACAAAGGGCCAAAAGTAATACAAAGTGTCACCAAAGAAGAAAAAAGCGGAATGAAAGATTAAGAAAGAGGTGAGAGAAGGGAAAGAAATTGGGATAAGACAAAGAGAAGGGAAAGCAAGAGGGGGAATTTGAAAGAGAATAGGAGGCAACCTTCAGAAAAAAAAACTCATTATGCAATACAAGACATTTAACAATGGTAACAAGTAAATAAAGTAGTAATTGAATCGAATCGAGCACAAAAAAGGGAAAAGTAGAGCTGAAGAAAAAGACTCCCGAAGGAAGTCGAAGCAGTGTTGATATTGCACATGAGTAGATTAAAGGTCAAGTCCACCCCAGAAAAATGTTGATTTGAATAAATAGAGAAAAATCAAACTAGCAAAACCCTGAAAATTTCATCAAAATCGGATGTAAAATTAGAAAGTTATGACATTTTTAAGTTTTGCTTATTTTTCACAAGACAGTGATATGCACAACTCAAATGAGACAGTCGATGATGTCCCTCACTCACTATTTCTTTTGTTTCTTATTGTTTGAATTATACAATATTTCATTTTTTATAGATTTGACAACAAGGACCAACTTGACTGAATCATATAGTATTAAACAATGCTCATTCCACATGTTCAGGCAGGAATTAATCGTTGTTTCACTTGACAATGAGGAGAAAATTAGAATATTCTCTATTTCATACAATAAACTACAAAATAAATAGTGAGTGGATGACGTCATCAGTCTCCTCATTTACATACCGACCAGGATGTGCGTATAACTGTTTTGTGAAATTAAGCAAAACTTTAAAATGTCATAACTTTCTTATTTTACATCCGATTTTGATGAAATTTTCAGTGTTATGTTTGTTGGATTTTTATCTTTTTATTCAAATCAACTTTTTGTTGGGATGGACTTGTCCTTTAATAGATGGATAGAGAGAAATAAAAGAGAGACAGATGGATAGATAGAGAATTTGAGAGATAGATGGATAAACAGATAGATAGGTAGATAGAGAATGAGAGAGACAGAGTAGATAGACAAATTAACAGATAGATATATCATGTAGTTCAATAGATTGATTTATAAGATAGATAGTGGATAGACAGATATGATAGATATAAGGATAGATATAATATGAAAAAAAGGTAATTATGTGTTTTATTTTTCAATATTTTAGCTATTATTCGTTTTCATTCATATAAACGATCATGTGCGATAAAGTAAAAAAAAAATCATGAAGCCAACGTATATAGTTCAGCGGAACAACCAAAATACAGCGACTAAAGCTTTTGGTCTATAAGCTCAGCTGCATTTGCACGTATGTTCTGCGGATATCTTCGGTGCGGACTTTTGGATCGCGCGCCCAGCTGATTATGTAAACAAACGTAGACGTAGACTCTTCACTAGTCGCTTTGTGGCTATTTTTCCGGAAAATGCCTTCGCCAGGGTGTAAAACGGAAACGCGCTGGCCGTATATAGGCCCTACATATGCCTTCAGTATTTATTTATCTAGGCTTACTCAAAGCTTATACACACCGGAAATTCGGAAGTGATATAAATCGAGCTTGCAAACATTTCTAGCTAATTTTTTATCACCACTTATCTCTGATGCGTATTAAAGTCAGGACTGTAGTGTGTATGATTAGCATTAGCAAGCAAATTGATGAAAAGCGGAAGTCACTTGGCGTGTGAAGCGAGCGCCAAACTGTCAGGCGGATGGTGGTATTGTACTGTAGGTTCAAAATCATCGCTCATCTCTAGTTATAAATGAGGGGGGGGGTTGTAAACAAATTGTGGCAGGGGATGGAGAGAGAATTGTTCGACGAATACGTAAAACGAGGAGGGATAGATCATGGAGCTCCATGGGATAGATATAAGGAGTCCATGGTGATAGGCGGAAGGGGAGCAGGGGGATCCGGGCCGGACCAGGGAAATTTTGTTTTCTTTCTTGGGGGGGGGGGGCACTTTTACAAACATGTCCCCATTAATGAACTGCTTTGCACTTTTTGCAGGGGAGGCAGCAGAGAAGCAATTACGTATGCAGATTTGACAATATCTGCCTATAATGACTGAATTTCATTATGTTACGACAAATGGCAATTCCACACATTCATGGAGAAATCAAACTTTGTGTCATATTATAACGAGAAAATTATTAAAATATTCCACATTTCATGTAATGAAACACTAAAGTAATTGTGAAACTGTAACATAATATTGACTCCCTCATTATAATCCGTGATATGCATTAAACTGTTTTTTACAAAAATAAAAATGAAATAACTAAGAAGATTTCTCGCCTTTTTTTTATATCCAGAACAACTTTTTTTTAGGGGGAGGGGCCTACCCCTTCGATTAAGAGTCATGTTCGACGACTGGTATAGGGGGGGATCAAACTTTGTTTCACATTATATCTATAAGGATTATGATTGATATCCATATTTCATAAAGTACCAAAGGAACAGTAAATCTCATATCATTCGTGTTATGCATACAAATGTGTCTGCATGTGATCCGACTTTGTTTAAAATGTCAGCATCATGCTTGTTTGATTCCCTTTTTTTTTAATCAGGACCCCCTATTCAATATTGGACGAACAATTATTATGTCATAAAGGGGTAGTTCACCCTGACAGAAAGTTTATTGTAAAAATATAACAAAAAAAATGATGAAGGTTTGAGGAAAATCCATTAAAGATTTAACAAGTTTAAAAACATGACAAATCAAAAACTTAAAATTCGAATAACTTTCTTAGTCTTTAATGGATTTTCCTCAAACCTTCATCAATATTTTAATTATTTTTTTTCTGCTATTTTACAATAAACTTTTCGTCAGGGGGAACTTCCCCTTCAAGAAATAATTAACCCTAATTCAATTTTGGTGAGGGATTTAAGCAGTGGCAGGCTTTTGTTCTGTATTGGCCAATGATACAGCCTCGTAATATTTTTTCTACATATGAGATACTTTTGCACTGGATGGGGGGGGGGGGCACTTCCATTGACGAGTGGATACCATGCGCGACCACGGGGTCCTGATTAGCACCCTCAACACGTATTTTCCATATTCTGAAAATGCACCCCTTAACAAGTATTGGCATGTGAAACCCTACCCTTAACAAGTATTGGAAACAAATACTATTGGCAAGTATTCCCAGAACTGAGCCCCTAAACAAGTACAGCAATGTATTTTCCATATTCTGAAAATGCACCCCTTAACAAGTATTGGAAACAAAACGATACTCTTAGCAAGTATTCCCTGAAATGAACCCCTAAACAAGCACAGATATATTTTATTGTTATGTCACGCGTCCGTCGGTCGTCGGTTTTACCTTTAGACACCATTATTTTGGTTTAGTACGGCCCCACCTTCCACACCTCGCGCAAATCGGACTCTAAACACGTAGTGTTGGGGCAAAAAGGACATCCTTTATAAAACATTTTGATTTTGTTTTATCATCCCCGCATATTTGACCCTAAACACGTATATTTTTCAGAGCGAAATAGATACCCTTTTTTCAATATTTTTGTGTTTTTTGACACCCTTATCACGTTACGTACGTAACGTGCCCTATCTTGAAAAAGACATCCTTTATACGTGTTTTTTTGGTCGCGCATGGTATCCACTCGTCAATGTAAGTGCCCCCCCCCCCCCCGCGGGATGCGCGTTTCCGTTTTACACCCTGGCGAAGGCATTTTCCGGAAAAATAGCCACAAAGCGACTAGTGAAGAGTCTACGTCTACGTTTGTTTACATAATCAGCTGGGCGCGCGATCCAAAAGTCCGCACCGAAGATATCCGCAGAACATACGTGCAAATGCAGCTGAGCTTATAGACCAAAAGCTTTAGTCGCTGTATTTTGGTTGTTCCGCTGAACTATATACGTTGGCTTCATGATTTTTTTTTTACTTTATCGCACATGATCGTTTATATGAATGAAAACGAATAATAGCTAAAATATTGAAAAATAAAACACATAATTACCTTTTTTTCATATTATATCTATCCTTATATCTATCATATCTGTCTATCCACTATCTATCTTATAAATCAATCTATTGAACTACATGATATATCTATCTGTTAATTTGTCTATCTACTCTGTCTCTCTCATTCTCTATCTACCTATCTATCTGTTTATCCATCTATCTCTCAAATTCTCTATCTATCCATCTGTCTCTCTTTTATTTCTCTCTATCCATCTATTAAAGGACAAGTCCATCCCAACAAAAAGTTGATTTGAATAAAAAGATAAAAATCCAACAAACATAACACTGAAAATTTCATCAAAATCGGATGTAAAATAAGAAAGTTATGACATTTTAAAGTTTTGCTTAATTTCACAAAACAGTTATACGCACATCCTGGTCGGTATGTAAATGAGGAGACTGATGACGTCATCCACTCACTATTTATTTTGTAGTTTATTGTATGAAATAGAGAATATTCTAATTTTCTCCTCATTGTCAAGTGAAACAACGATTAATTCCTGCCTGAACATGTGGAATGAGCATTGTTTAATACTATATGATTCAGTCAAGTTGGTCCTTGTTGTCAAATCTATAAAAAATGAAATATTGTATAATTCAAACAATAAGAAACAAAAGAAATAGTGAGTGAGGGACATCATCGACTGTCTCATTTGAGTTGTGCATATCACTGTCTTGTGAAAAATAAGCAAAACTTAAAAATGTCATAACTTTCTAATTTTACATCCGATTTTGATGAAATTTTCAGGGTTTTGCTAGTTTGATTTTTCTCTATTTATTCAAATCAACATTTTTCTGGGGTGGACTTGACCTTTAATCTACTCATGTGCAATATCAACACTGCTTCGACTTCCTTCGGGAGTCTTTTTCTTCAGCTCTACTTTTCCCTTTTTTGTGCTCGATTCGATTCAATTACTACTTTATTTACTTGTTACCATTGTTAAATGTCTTGTATTGCATAATGAGTTTTTTTTTCTGAAGGTTGCCTCCTATTCTCTTTCAAATTCCCCCTCTTGCTTTCCCTTCTCTTTGTCTTATCCCAATTTCTTTCCCTTCTCTCACCTCTTTCTTAATCTTTCATTCCGCTTTTTTCTTCTTTGGTGACACTTTGTATTACTTTTGGCCCTTTGTATTTATTTATGATACATTTCTTTTTCATCTGTATGAATTTGTATTGTATTTGATATTTATTTATAATGTTTACTTTATATTTTGTTATGATTCTATTTGTATGTAAACATTTACTTATTTCAGTCATTGATCTCAAATGCTCTCTATCTATCCATCTGTCTGTCTTTTTCTCTCTATCCGTCTATATATCTATCTCTCAAATTATATCTATATAGATCTATCTATCTATCTATCTATGTAACTACAGTATCTATCTATCTGTTAATCTTCTCTGTCTCTCATTCTTTATCTATCTAACATCTATCTATCTCTCTCTCTATCTATCCATCTGTCTTTCTCTAGTTCTCTCTCTATCAATCTATCTATCTATCTTCTATCTATCTATATGTAACTGCAGTATCTATCTATCTGTTAATGTGTCGCTCTTCTCTGTCTCTCTCATTCTTTATCTATCTAACATATATCTATCTCTCAATTCTCTATCTCTCTCTCCCCCTCTCTCTATCTATCTATCTATCTATCCATCTTTCTGTCTTTCTCTCTCTCTATCTATCTATCTTCTATCTATCTATTTTTAAATCTATCTCTCAAATTCTATCTCTATCTATCTATGTAACTACAGTATCTATCTATCTATATGTTAATCTTCTCTGTCTCTCTCATTCTTTATCTATCTAACATATATCTATCTCTCAATTCTCTATCTCTCTCCCCCTCTCTCTATCTATCTATCTATCTATCTATCCATCTTTCTGTCTTTCTCTCTCTCTATCTATCTATCTTCTATCTATCTATTTTTAAATCTATCTCTCAAATTCTATCTCTATCTATCTATGTAACTACAGTATCTATCTATCTATATGTTAATCTTCTCTGTCTCTCTCATTCTTTATCTATCTATCTATCCATCTGTCTTGTTTTCTCTCTTTCTCTATTTCTCCTTTTCCGTCCATATATATCTATCTATCTATATCATCTCTCCCTCTCTCAAGGTCTCTCCCCCATCTATCTATCTATATATCTATCTATCTATCTATCTATCTATCTATCTATCTATCTATCTATCTATCTATCTATCTATCTATCTATCTATCTATCTATCTTCTATCTATTTATCTATCTATGTAACTACAATATCTATCTATCTGTTAATTTGTCTATCTTCTCTGTCTCTCTCATTCTTTATCTATCTATCTATCTATCTATCTATCTAACATCTACCTATCTCTCAAATTCTCTATCTCTCTCTCCCCCCTCTCTCTATCTATCTATCCATCTCATCTCTCTGTCTTTCTCTCTCTCTCTCTACTTCTATCTATCTATCTATGTCTCTATCTATTTATCCGTCTTCTATATCTAGCTTTCGGCATAGTGTATCAATCCATCAAACTTCAATTTTCTTTCTATTGTATGTATCTGTTTATTTTTATTTTGTCTGTCATTCTATTCATTTAGTTAATAATTTATATTTAGAAAAAAAACTTTTTCTTAACTTTTCATAAAAAAAACCTAACTGCAAAAGCATGTTCGGATTTCGCTCATATGACTGCTCTCTGTACATGAAATGCTCTGATCAGTAACTGTGCAGATTGCATGCGGTGGTGTGGGACTCGCCTGTGTCGCACGCTGCAACCAGCGACGTGTGTATATAGACTCTTCACTAGTCGCTTTGTGGCTATTTTTGCGGAAAATGCCTTCGCCAGGGTGTAAAACGGAAACGCGCCCCCGGGACTGGATCGCAGAGTTGTCTCCTTGAATGAAACTATATATACTCTTTTTTCTGAGAAAGTTCAGAATATATAGCCATATTCTTTGATTTTTGGGTGAAAGAATTTTTACACGCCTATCGCATTCAGACAGGTCAACGAGTATAAATCGTTATTTATATTATGATTAGTGAGCCTTATTCAATTTTCGGATGAAGAAATCCCATAATCACTAAAGAAAATAATCCTGCTTCATTTTTTTAAAGTAAAATTGGTACTCAAGCAGAAAATCAAATGATCATAATGTTCTAAAAGGGAGTCAAATCTGTTAATGAAAGAAATCGGATGAAAATTGGAAAGTTATTGATTTTTTCCCTGAAACAGAATGTATGCTTGCGAGCTGGCAGTGGTCTGCAGGCACGGACCTTTGGTTTTCGCAATTCGCATGGTGCATAATGCAGAGTCTGAGGTAGTGAGACTAGATTCAGTATGTGTGGCTGATAGAGTTTAGAGTCTAGTCTTTACTCTAGACATGGTATAATTTGTTAAAGCTTCAAGTTTGAGTCTGTGCTTGCAGACTAAGCTCGCGGCGTCCTCGCTTTCACTTTTCCCTATTTTTTTTATAATTTAATATAATTTTATAATTTCTCAATAAACGTATATCCCTTCTAACAAAATTAGATAAGCTTACGCCCTACACTAAGAAATCTTTGCACCCTATATGAAGGAAACACTTGTACCAACTTTTGGGGTATAATCTTGCACCCTAAGTGGGGAAAGGTGCAAAAATGCATTTAAAAGAAATAATAATAATATTATCTGCACCAATAAATGCTCGTTTGCACCGTTAAAGGTGCAACTTTTCACCTTTTAAAGTACATAATATTTGACTTTAAAAAGTTCAAACTGCACCTTTTTCATGGTTCACTCTGCACCCTATAAGATGCAAAAAAAAAACTAACCCCACCCTTAAATTTAGTGCATATTTGCACCCATTAGCATTCCTTGGAGTGCTGCTATTGTACCAATGTATTATCTTAGTGTGAATACATTTAGGCCTATTGCAGTAAAATATTGTAATAACTTCATAACCATCGTTATACTTACTTACTTATCGTATAATACACAAAAAATGACATATATAACGTCATCACTCATTGTCACTCGTTGTCTCCAACAGCACACCGAAATATCTTCGTTCTTCTTTTTTTCTGGGGGGATCAATGCCTTTAGTGGGCCTTTAACTTAAAATTAGTTATCGGCTCAAATCTTTATTTTTAGCCTTAATTAATTGAGTTCCGCTTCAATGAACCGTTTTTCAATTTTCGTACTGACGAATCATTAGGAGGCCTGAAACTCGATAGAAAAACTTTCCATGGACCGATAAAAAATACCAAGCGGCTTCGATTTAGGGAAGGTCCCTCTGATCATATATAGAGCTATGCTCTGATCATGGAGCTATTAAGAGATAGCTCTATGCTCTGATCATAGTAATAGCTATATATGCTCACATGGACCCTATATACTGCTCTGATCCTTCAGTTTATTCAGTATTAGGACGACATGCGGTATATAACGCTTTTACCATAATGGAAAAGCACAAATAATCCAAAAACTTAGCAGAATTTCCATGCAAAGTACTTTAGAGCCAAAGCTTGAAAATTACGGGGAAATCTCCACAGTATGCAACAAAATGCACGTTACTGTCCCTAGTTACCATGGTAACTAAGCCTGAGATTTGACGCCATTGCTCATTTTCCCTATATCCTTCTGTGCTAGCTATTGTTACTTTTGATTACAATCTTTTTGTGTTGTGAGGATCCTTTGTAGGGGTCGTCTGAATAAGAACTTTACGAGTTTGTTTATTCCATTTTATGTGATCTGGTCTGTTCATAAAGTTATATTTTGTTCAGAAAAGTTTATGAAAGTTAAGTTATACAGGGCTACCTTTTCATTTTCACCTTACTGATCAAAGCCTATACATTTCAAGTAAAAATAAGCATGATTTATTCCGTGTTGCTATATTGATTGATTCTTAATTTATATACTCCTTTTTATTTTTAAATCTTTGTATTTTTTTTAAATCATTGTATTTCTTTCATGCACAACATGAGAGCTGTCCCAATCAGTGGAACCAACAACAAAGTTACGTTGTAATTCTAGATGATTTCATGAATATTTGCATAACATGGGTTATATTAGCATGAGATAATTATGAACTCATCTTCCCTTATGCTCTCCCTACAATCTGAATTCCAAGGATTTAAATTAAATCCAGATCGGCTGTGAATAAGTGACCAGCCGAATTTTGAATTTATTTAAAATCTTAAACTTTTAAATCTAAAAAGATTTAACTTCAAATCTTTTAGATCTATGTCTTAATCAACAATGTTTAAATCTAAATCTAATATTCGGCTGGTCACTATTGACAGCCGATCTGAATTTATTTCAAATCCGTGGACTTTAGAGTGTACTATTTTTTTTATACATTCCTTCGATTGACTCTCCTTTCTATACTTTCCCTATGGTTTCCTTTTTTATTTATTTATTTACTTCGAGACCTCAGTGTTCTAATTTTCCTCACGAGAGAACGAGGTGACTTTACTGAATCCCACTGAAAAAAAAATAATTGGAATATTGCGATTTCAGCGCTGGGAACACATCAATTTGTTTCGACCCTGTGACCTTGTTAACGTAATGAAAACAATCCTTTTCATCCAGAATTGTGCTAATAAGTGTTTGCCTATGGCTCTAAGGACCGGAAGTGACCGACCACTGACAATTTTGTGTTTCTTTCAAATTACTTCCTTGTGACAAGGGTTCCATCTTCACGAGAAATGTTCCACACCAATTAATGTGTTTGATTTTTTTTTTTTTTTTTTTTGGGGGGGGGGTTGTCCTCATCAGAGATATTTATTACATCAAAATCAATAAACACAATCAATACCATATACAATTAATTTCAAATTTCACAAGCCTTTGATTTCATTGTACTTTTTTCTGTTATTTTGATCTTATTACTCTTTTCAACAAATCTCATATTAGTGACTAATTCTCTCTTGAAATCCGACAACAAAGAAAAATAACTGATTTTTTTTTTTAAAGTGAACTGAGCCAGCATATAATCTCTATAAATCGTATATTGTGCGAAAACCAAAATTACGTTCAGAAAGGCCATATTTTCATTTTCATCATCGTGGCCAATCAATAATGTTTTCTCATTAATTTGAATGTTCACATTAAACTGGATCTTAATGAAATAGCTTAGTTTCTGCCAAAATAATTCCACATGTCGACGATGCAACAAATCATGATCTAGAGTTTCATTTGTGTACAATGGTTATACAAGACATGTCTGATGTGATCTTCCGTCGAACTAATTTCTCTTTAAGGCAAAATCCGATGCAACAATTTGAAATTATGTTGTTTAACTCTGTTATTGAATAATTTTCCAAACTTAAATTTCAATAATTTGCTCCGATTATATTCTTCTGCAAATGATAGCCTATCTTGCGAAAAATATAATACCGTTGGGTGTTAATTATCTTTTAAATCTACAAAATATTTGTAGAATTGTTTTGTTTTTTATATTGTGTCAATTGAGTCACCGATTTTAATTTGAATCAATTTATTATTTTACATTGGTTAATCACCGTGATTCTCAAAATGAGCAGTGTTCAACTTATCGAACCAATATTTTGGTAAAGCGGTTTTAATTTTTGCATATTAAAATAAAATACAAAGAGAATTCATCGAAAGTAGAATGTTTTTATGTTTTATATTTGAATTATTCCATGATTTCATTTTCAAATTGAGTTACTTCGAATATATTAAGATAGTGAAGTTCAGCCCGTGAAGTTAGTAAGTCTGTATAAAATGTGGGTAATGAATATTTTTACATAATATAATATCATGTCTACTGGAGAACAGTTAAAATAATACCTCCTAATTTATGCAACCAAAACATACTAATATATTTCCATGGTGATGGTTGTTCATCACTTTTTACAATTTTTGGTTACCAGGAAAGTGTGAGTTTATGTCAATCATGCCTAAACCCCCAAATTGGGGTGGATTAATGATGTAAGCTCTTTTCACTTTTTCTCTTTTAGAATTCCATAAAAATGAGTGAATGATTTGGGGCATGATGTGTTTGTGTGTTTGCTTGTTTCTGCATGCCGTTTCTGTCAAAATACCACCCGTCTTTATCCGTTATATAGGTACCTGAAATAGTTGGCTATTTTTTTAAATTAAATCAATCGACTGTATATACCAAATGAGCATGTATGACAAGCGTATCATGGTTGAGAAACTGACGATTAGGTCCTACATGGTTTTTTTTTCTCGATTGTTCATCGACTGCCCATTTACACACCACTTAGTTGTGCATAACTACTTTGTGAAAAATAAACATTTTTTTTTTAAAGTCATAGCTCACTTATCTTACATCCGATTTTGATGAAATTTTCAGCATCAAGCTTGTTTGATTATTCTCCTTTTATTCAAAACATATTTTACGATGGAATTGACCTTTAATTTCATTCTATCTATTCAAATCGCCTTCATTTATAATTGACGCATCCTTAAATCAGAACCAGCAGGCCTTCCCTACTCCTCTCCCCTCGACTGACGCAGTCGATGATCTAATTATTTAATTTTAATTGACTCCATAAACACGACAAAGCACGGGGAAAGCAAACTGATGTTTTTGAATGAAGAAAGTTGAATCAATTAATTTAATCTCTCCCAATTCAATGTAATCCGTTTGTTGAATAATTACAATAGAGGCAATAGGTCTATGATTAGGGACTATGATTAAACAAAGATGGGCGGTGGACAACAGACGTGATGCAAAACTGACGGCGGGGAGGGGGGGGGGGGGGCAAGGGGCTTGGCCCTATTAAAAAAAATATTTTGTTTTCAAGTAATGAAAACAAAAATTATAAAAAGAAGGAAGAAGTAAGTTAACAACATCGAACATAAATCCCTGGGCTAAACGTATGATTTCCAAAGAAATGAAATGATTTCATCTTATGGTGAACTTGCCCCTATCACAATGCCCCTGTGTCGCCCTATTAGGAAGAGATGATTCTTGAATGGGTTGTTACGATAATTTCAAACTGGATCAACGTAGCATCCGGTACTTACTTTGATTGACTTGCAATTTAATTCATTCATCGTGTCTCGCCGTTTAAATAATTAATTCCCCTACCATGTTTCCAATGTTTGCACATTGTTATTTCAACTGATTATCAATGTTTTCTGGTCATTTCAACTCAGTGGCGGATCCAGGGGGGTGGCGCAGGGGGCGCGCGCCCCCCCTAATATTTGAGCGGCGCCGAAGGCGCAACTCAAAAAAAAAAAAAGTAAAAGAAAGAAAAGGCGCTGCTTGAAAAAATAAAAATAAAGGAAAGAAAAGAAAAGGCGCCGCTTAAAAAAATTATACACTGATATAATATGAGCAACAGTATGAACAGACTATCCCCCAGCAAAGCACAATCATATCATCTTCCTTATCATTTCTTTTAACTACCATTTTCCCAACAACTTCGCCGGTTAAAAATAATCATTAGTGCGCTGCCTGCATATAACTGGCGCCAATCAAGAATAATCAGCGCCACCTTAATCTAAATCGGCGCCGGACAAGAATAATCAGCGCCATTTGGTTATAAATCGGCGCCGGTACAGAAAAATCGACGCTGCCTGAGTTCTAAACCGGCGCCGATCAAAAATAATCAGCGCCACCTAAATCTAAATCGGGGCCGGACAAGAATAATCAGTGCAATCTGGTTATAAATCGGCGCTGCCAGAGTCTTAACCGGCGCCGATCAAGAATAATCAGCTCCACCTAAATCTAAATCGGCGCCGGGCAAGAATAAACGGCGCCATCTGGTTATAAATCGGCGCCGGTAAAGAAAAATCGGCGCTGCCTGAATTCGTAACCGGCGCCGATCAAGGATAATCAGCGCCACCTATATCTAAATCGGGGCTGGTCAAGAATAATCAGCGCCATCTGGTTATAAATCGGCGCCAGTCCAGAATAATCGGCGCCTCCTGGTTCTAAATCGGCGCCAGTCAATTATGAATTGCCACTGCCTGAATCTTACGTGACGTCGGTAAAAATAATCAGCACTACTTGTTCTAAATCGGCGCCGGTCAAGAATAATCAGCGTCCCCTGGTTCCAATAAATAGGCGCCGGTAGAATAATGAAGAAGGGCCTATTGCCAACCAAATCTAGATCGGCGCCGGACAAGAATAATCAGCACCACCTGGCTAAAAATCGGCGCCAGTCAAGAATAATCGGCGCCTCCTGGTTCTAGATCGGCGCCAGTCAATTATGAATTGCCACTGCCTGAATCTACGTGACGTCGGTAAAAATAATCAGCACTACTTGTTCTAAATCGGCGCCGGTCAAGAATAATCAGAGTCTCCTGGTTCCAATAAATAGGCGCCGGTAGAATAATGAAGAAGGGCCTATTGCCAACCAAATCTAGATCGGCGCCGGTCAAGAATGATCAGCGGCACCTGGTTATACATTTTATTGTTGAATGGTCATAACAAAGCTTATCGCATGCCCTTACAGAGTGGACTTGGGCGGGGCAGTTGCCCACAGAATGACAGATGTCATGAAATCTTTAATTTATTTTAAAAATCCCAGAATCATACAAAAGCGTAGAGCAAATCCTTTAATTTGATCTTATTTTCCAATGCTTTAATAAAAAGAAGGTCAGTCACTTTTCTTCTTTACACATTCCACATTGTGCCACCTCTATGGCCTTTAGTTTAAGACAGCTTCTATAGTGTTTTATGAAGATGATTCGATATTTTAGCCCAAAACTTTGCTAAAACCCGTTGCTAGTACCGGGAGTGTATAATTACGCAAACAGTCGTATATTGAGATTGAGCTACACAACTCGTTCTTTATTTAAAATCGTGCTTAAATTATCCGCTTCTCAGATTGGAATCTACAAATTTTCAGCTCGCGCTTCGCGCTCGCATAATTTCTGTGGCAAAACCCCATACTTTTCATGATTAAATAGGTGAATAGAATGTCCCTTTTTCAGGACTAAACGTCAAAAGAACTCCCGCTTCGATTTGCAATAATCTTTTGCTGGATAAAATCTTGTTCTTTATTACAAACGTCCATTAAACTGTCATTTTTTTCAGATCGAAATATCAAAATTTTAAGCTCGCGCTTCGCGCTCGCATCTATTGTCTTTTTAGATACCCATCTTAATCATTGGTACCAAAAATGCATAGAATATCAAGCTTTCTGGTCAGAATATAAAGAAATTTCAGTTCGTCCTCGGTATCCTCCTCATGAGTTACTACAAACAGTCCTAAACAGGCACCTTTTTCTTGTTTTCAGGTCAGTATACTAAAAAATTTCAGCTCGCGCTTCGCGCTCGCATTAACTTGTTGGTGAGATATGTGTTTCTATCTCATGAGTCATATAAGTATATATATATATATATATATATATATGCATATGTGTGTGTGTGTGTTTGTGTGAGTTTGTTTGTTTTGTGTGATATTGAGCGCCTTTGGAAAGTTGATTCATGATTTTGCCCCCCAAATCTTAAAAAAAGGATCGACGCCCCTGTGTATATATATATATATATATACATATAGTAAAAAAAACTTGTATCTCTATTAATATACAAAAGTATTGGCCTCATCGCAATAAAAGGGTTATTACACGATATTTTGAAATCGCACATAACATGCATACTTTGTGCTTGTTTCTTTCTTTAATAAGTTTTTCAATCTCTCTCTATATATGTTTTAGAAAGATTATATGTTTAGATTGATGTATATTTCTGTTATAATGAGATATGTTTAAGTGGACTTCAGGGAATTGTCGTTCGCAGCAAGGGGAAAGGGGGGGGGGGCACATTCGCGATCTGCTGTTGTGAAAAACAATTTTTTTTTTCATTAACATTTCATGAAAACTATGAAAAATGTGCAAATGTGAGATTGTACCAAATTTTCGAGTCTTGCCCCCCCCCCCCCGGAAATATTATCTGCGTGTGGTCATGCAAAATGGCATGACTGGAAATCCTACATTTTGAAAAGAGCATTTGGTAGGGTCAGAGTTTACCCCCTTTTTCCACATTTTCTTTTATGGCGCCGGTGAAGTGCAAAAATATGTGCGCCGCTCGGCAGTGCGCCCCCCCTTTCGCCAAAAGCTGGATCCGCCTATGCAACTCTCCTAATCGTAAGGACAGATGATTTGTCTATCAGTATACCCACTATAATGAATCTCGCCGTTAGTTTATTAATTGATTTTGTATAATATGCATTCATCCATTATTGCTGTTCTTTTTCTATATCTATCTACATATTGATTTATTCATTCCTTAATCCTTTCAATCGATCATTAATTTGATTCAATTTTTCATTAATTTTCTTGTATATAATTATTCTTGCGTTCATTTGTCTTTGATATTTGATTATAAACTTGTACTTTTTATGATTATTTAAGGGATGCTCCGGGCTGAGAACGTTTATATCTAAATGAATAGAATACAATGCACAGAGCAAATGCTAAAAATTTCATCAAAATCGGATAATAAATATCGAAGTTATTGAATTTTAAAGTTTAAGCAATATTTGTGAAAACAATTATATGCACGTCGTCATGAACACTCATTATAGGTGGGCTGATGATGTCACATTCCCACATTCCTTTTTCATATGTTATTACATGAAATCATAATTGTTTCATTTTTTCAAACATGTGTAAATGATGTGTCTCCATTATGATGAAATAAATTGCAGCAATAATCAACTAAAGCATTTAATCAGTAGTCAATCCAATTGTTTTAGTTCTTGGAAGAAAATGTTTGATTAATAATTTCATATGATAAAATACGAAAGAACAAGTGGGGATATGACTTCATCAGCCCACCTAATGAATATTCATGAAGACATGCTCAGAACTGTTTCACCGGAATAATGCAAATCTTCGTTATTTGTTATCCGATTTTGATCGAATTTTCTGCATTTTGCTCTGTGAATTTTACTCTATTTATTGAAATATAGATATCTTCAGCCTGGAGCATCCTTTTAATTCAATTTACTTACTATTCTATTTGATCATTTTCTTATTCATTGGTTTTATCTACTCGCTTTAGTTATTCATCGATTTCTTTTTTATGATTATTATTTTTGCAAATCTATTCATTAATCCGTTATGAAATGAATGCAATCACTTGGTTATATCTTTAGATTTATTAGTATCACTAATCTTGTTCATTTGTTATAAACATTCATGTTTGTTTATATATATTATTACGTGACTATGTACTACAACTATAATGACTTTTGTATAAAGTTGTTGAATGTTAATCGAATGAATAGAACGTGTAAAAATGTAGACATTGCCAAGACGTCCAATCGAATTTAAACAATGCACATAGGAGCATGTGTTATCGCCTGTTTGGTTTCATTTTGAAGAAAAATGTCGTTACCGAAAAAATGTTGAGGAACGATGATTCCGATTCTCAACTAAGAGGGCGATATATTACTTTCGTTGTAGTATGTGTGCAGGCATTCGAGCATTGATTGGTTCCTTGTCGGGGGGGGGGGGGGGGTGAGGGGCGGTTTGAGACCCCTTCCATTACCCTTCCTGATCAATGGAGGTGCCGAGTGTTCTAGAAAGATGAAGGTCCGGGGTTCGATCTCCGGCACCTAGGTCCCTGAGTAGAGGAATTTAATCAACTGTACACTTTTTTATTCTACACTGAAATATATAGAGATGCTATATTCTTGGTAGCAATGAAAAAATAAAAATGAATCATATTTTTCGACATTCTATAGTTTTCATCAAATATTATGGATATTTTCGAATATCTGGAGACTTAGATCTGGCTTCGGCAGTCATTTAGTCGTATTTTAAGTGGAAAAGGTAAATTGTACCTACCAAATCCATTACTCGGTGTGTGTTTTTAATGTATATTCTCCTCGCAAACATTCACAAATTAATCTTGTATCATATCACAAACTTCACCCCTAAAATTGTCTGCTTCATTACGTCACTGTAATCAAATCTATAATAATGTATTAAATTTGGTGTATCATTTTTCTGAAAATGAATGTAATTATTACGATTCTTTGTTTCCCCTCTGGCATCTAAGCATATATCATGACATAGGATAGGCCTATTCGGGAATAATGACCGAATTATACACCTAATGCGCATATCTTGATTTTGCCTTCAAGATGTATGCATGGCCGGCCGGCATAATATCTAAAGACCCCACGGTCAAAATAATGCGATATAATTTGAAGTATCGAATGAAAAGTTAGGCCTATGCTTTAGAACAAATTAATAAAGAAAAGAAAATATCTGCTCACTGTATGACAGTTCTCAAATATGTATTGATGTCTTGTGAGGTTTTGTTCATATTCAGAAAATGTGATATTCATATGCGCCTAGATTTTATTCAATTTTATTTAACGCATAAGGATAATTTCAATTCAAATTTTAGATTAAACTACTCTGCCTACCTGCCCACTATTTGTATATAATGCAAACATTTACAAATTCAGTCTGAATTCCGTCACTTTAATTCTAATGCAATGAAGACTAAAATGATAATTAAAAAATAGTGAAATAAAGAAATATTGGGTGTAGGGGGCAAAGCAATCGGGGGGGGGGGTGATCGCTTCTGTTTTCGTTTTGCAATTTTCGATATGATTTTTTTTTCAAACGAAACGTGTTTATTCTGAACTTGGGCTCGCAGTCAAAATTTATGACTCATACCCTTCGGGATAAGTTCCTGAAGTTACGAGCATGCGCAGTATGGTCTGATAAGCAGCAAGGCGCGAAATTCAAAATCACTAGCCCAGCAGCAACCCATGCACGGCGCCGCACCTAACGACACGCTGGGCTAAAAGTTCCCGTAATTTGCTTTCAGACCGCCAAAATACCCACGACCTTGGAAAAATCCCCGCGAAAGTTCTCGTAATTTCGCCAAGTACCTATATTTATCGGGTATTTTCTTTCGGGGATATTACGCGTAGTTTGCTTTCACACCGCCAAAATACCTGGTATTTTCTGATCGGGGTAAATTTCCCGATCAGAGAATACCTGGAACTGGCGAACTTCGAGGCGGTCTGAAACCACCTTCTGATGTAACCAGATCAAGAATACTTGCACTGCAAAAACTCCGGTGGTGATTTACCACCAGCCCGGAATAATGTCCACACCGAAGAAGTGTTAAACAACACCAGCTTGGTTTTGGTCGAACACCGGATAGGTATTTATACAACACCAATCAGTATTAAAACAGCATCGGTTTTCTTCTTCTTCTTCTTTTCCCCTTCCTCCTTCTCCTCCTCCTTCTCCTTCTTCTCCTTCTCCTATATTCCTCCTCCTCCTCCTCCTTCTTCTTCATCTTTCCCACCATCAATGAAGGGGAGGGGGCTTAGACCCCCAGACATGCCAGATGGATCGAAATCGTGAATACATATTCGCAACTTCATTTATTTTTAAGCAATCCTGTAAAAAAAGTGTATCAATACTGGATTTTATTGCATGGTCATGAAATCTCAAGTGGGTTCACTACATCATATTAAACATGTTTTAAAAGGAAACATTTTTCCTCGTTTCGGTGCTATGCTTGAACACATAACGTCCTCGAAAGATTCGAAGAAATTGAAAGGGAGATCTCATTTTTCGAACTAATGTGGTCATTTATAGACTCTAAGCACTGTCTTACTTGAAATTTCCTTATCGGGATGAGTTTCATTCTACATGTTGCATTCATGTATATTTTTAAGATAAATAGAAGAAAGAGCTATTTCAGTTTCGTAGCAGTGTTTTAACACTTAACTTCCTTGAAAAACATGAAAAAAGTTGCATACCTTATTCAAAATAATGGAAAGAAGATCTCAGTTTTCGAACTACGTCATTTTATAGGTTCTAGGCACATATTCCTTATCGGGAAGAGTTTCACTCTAATATGCTGCAATCGTATATATTTAAAGGGATGGTCCAGGCTGGAGATATTTATATCTCAATAAATAGAGTAAAATTCACAAAGCAAACTGCTGAAAATTTGATCAAAATCGGATAACAAATAACGAAGTTATTGAATTTTAAATATTTGCATTATTCCGGATCAGCCCACTTGTATTTTATCATATGAAATCAGGTTCATTCAAAATTGTTCTACCAAGAACTAAAACGATTGGATTGATAACTGATTATTGCATAAGTTATATATTGCTGTAACTTATTTCATCATAATGGAGACACATCATTTACACATGCATGAAAAGTGAAACATTTATGATTTCATGTAATAGCATAAGAAAAAGGAAAGTGGGGATGTGACATCAGCAGCCCACCTAATGAATATTCATGACGATGTGCATTTAACTGTTTTCCCAAAATATTGATAAATTTTATCCGATTTCGATGAAACTTTCAGCATTTTACTCTTTTAATTTACTCTATTTATTTGTATATAAATATTTTCAGCCCAGACCATCCCTTTAATTTCATTATATTCAATTTCAGCAAAATTTTGATGTAAATCGCTTTTTTTTTTAAAGCACACACATCCGTCAGGCATGACGCTCATGGCGCTATGTACAGTCATAACAAGTGGAGTTAGAATTTAGACTCTATACATTACATTATAATGTTGAGCGGAAAACGGGGTATTTTGATCACTTAGTTTGTATACTGATTTATCTATGAAAAGGGACAATTTGAGAACTATTTGGAGACTAAACAATTAACATCATTAATAAAAGCCAACAGCGAACTTAAATCTTTGGCTTACTGACCAGAAAAGAGGAAATTTTACGTTTTCAAACTCTTCTCACTAAATTTCTTAACTTTAGTTTCGTGCTCCTCTTACATGTGTTATTTTCTGATTCTTCCTTCTCATCCATGAGCGTTGATCTGTTGATTGAGGGGCATAGCACGTTTGGCAAATGTTAAATGTCCGAAGCGAGCGAAGAAAGCGAGCATTTTTTGTAACCCTTTGAAGCAAAGTTTGAAATTGATCCCTGAAAATGTTGCTGTCGCGTGATCGAGATAAAGTTATAAAGGCTTTTGTAATGACCTCTGTGACCTTTGTCCTTTGACCTCGTGACCCTGAAACATCATCAGATTATCGGCAATCATGACTTGTGTATGAATTTATACGATCCGTTAAGCAGGACGACCCAACTGTCTACACTAGACGTCGGCTGGAGACCTTTCGTTTTCTGTGACGAGCCATGTGGACGTCCGAGATTAATGAATTTTGGGAGCGCTGCGCATGCGCGAAGTAATCTGTGACGAGCCTTCTCGTTCACTGCCCAAATCTGTGACTCTTGTTTGAGGGTTTTGACGTTCGGTGTCAAAGTGCTCGAACGATCGAGCGCTAGTTCGTACATGATGACGTCATCCAAGCTTAAAAATGAATGAAGCCGCATCAACATTCGAGTTTCGTTGATTCAGCAGGGCTGGTAAAATGCAATTACTGCTTGTTACCAGCTTTTCCATTTAGTGTGTCCTGTTTTCAGACACTACATATCCGATAGGTAATTGATGTTCTATTTCCAAACAACTGTGTTTTTCGGCTTTTTGCGCAAGAGTGCAAATGTTGCACCCACAGTCGCCCCACGGGTTCGTAGCGTGATGCTACGCCTGATTCTCCGGCCGAGCATCGGCCCACGGCCCGCTCGCTATCACGCTGGTATATGCTGTGGCCTGGTACGGGTACGTCGACTTAAATCGAAACTGTTTTCATCAATGTACGAACGTGATAGTGAACGAGAGGTGTCACCACTTCAGGTGAACTAGGACTACGTTGCAGTCGCAGACAATTCGAAAGCTCTACGACGGTCATGAAACGAAAACCAAAATGCAAAATCTTATCTGGGGAAAAAAAACAGCCACTGTGAATGACGAGGCAGCATTAATCTCTCGACATTAATATTTCTCGGAAATAGCGAGACAGGCGGGCGTGAAAATTTACACTGGCAATGTGATGTCCAGAATGATCTGTTTATGCGCCACTATATAACTAAAGTTTTGTATTTAGAATGGATCAGACAATTATCATCAATGATCGACAAGCCATTTCCTTGTCGTAATGACTTCATCACAATGGATTATGCATGAATATCCAATACAGGTTTCCAATAACTAGCGTCGCAGAATTAAAAATTAAAACACGGGACGTCTGCGTCGAGGCAATTACTGAGTTATGATTCACCCCTGCAGCACCCCAAAAAGACCAACAACAAAAATGATTAAAAAAATAAGTTTGGGTTTTTAAGTAATGTACGTGGTACACGAAACGGTTTTTAAAAATGCATCAGTTTATGATTATTGTAGTATGAATATTGTAACTCACTGGCGTAAATCCGTGTTGATGGGTGGGGGGGATGACTGAAATATTTTGGAATTTTTTTGCAATCATGTTTTTAGATATGCAAGGAATTGTCATTGATATGTCCACAGTGGCGACCGTGGGTTACGGCATTGGGGGGGGGGGGGGCACCAGCAAAATTTTTGAATGACTGAGTGAGTGACGTAATAGAGACATTTTAAGGACAATGTCATTAAACGGATATGTATCTCACTGACCAAATAATGCGAGCGCGAAGCGCGAGCTGAATTTTTTTTACATTCACACCTAAAAAGGGACATTATAATCACATTTGAGTAATCATGATAGGTACCTGTCTCGCTTAACAATGCGAGCGCGAAGCGCGAGCTGAAAACTTAGATAATTCAGACCTGAAGTGGGGCATTCTAAGGTTTCTTTGTAGGAATTATAAACTAGGACCATACGTAATTCATTAACCAAATGATGCGAGCGCGAAGCGCGAGCTGAGAAATTTTTGATATTCAGATCAGAAAAAGGGACATTTTAAGGACTGATTTTAGGAATTCATGAAGAGCAGACATATCTCACCAATCCACTAATGCGAACGTAATCACGGACCGGAAATGTTTCATATATACGAAGACCTTAACATGGGGAAATCACTTTTGAGTCATGAAAAAGAAGCATATGTCACTACATAAAACAATGATAACTCAAGTGCTAGGAAATATATTTGGTTTATATTGACTTGAAAACGGGATGTTTTAGTACAACAGGATTATATATCTCGTTAAACAGACAATGCGAGCACCAGGAACAATGAAGACGTAGGCCCTGGGCAAATTATGTTTCATAAAGTTATGATAAAAATGTTTCTTATGTAATGTAACTTAACATAGTTATACTATAATATAACATTCTAATGTGCCCCCCATGTCCCCCGTAGTTACGCCACTGTATGTCCATATGGCAAATACCCCTCCAATATTATTATCTTTTTTACCCCATGATGGTTTAATGGTTTTATTAGAGATTACATTCAACAAATTTTTGACATTCCATCTTAATCCCTTCCCAAAGACCCCAACATTGATGAATTGGAAGAAACGGGGGTTTCTCTTCAATGTTATAATAAGGACATAGGCCTAAGCATTTTTTTTGGAAATTGTGAACTGGCTCTTTATTTGCATTTTATGATTCAATAGTATTATTTTATTTGTTAAGCGGTATTTTTGGAAGAATTTTCACCAATAAAACAATTAGGCCTAGGCCTATCTCTTGAGATTTTTTTTCATTTCTTTCGTAAAAAGTGGGGGGGATGTTTGTACAGGCCATCCCCCCCTCCTCGAAAAGTGGGGGGGATATATCCCCCCCATCCCCCCCGGGATTTACGCCAGTGTTGTAACTGCTTACAATTCACAACGGTTCCATGGATATATTCTTTATTTGACATCATGTTGCCCGTGAGAATATTTTGTTTTATATGCAACACATCGAATATCTTCGTACTCCCACAACCCTCGTTCATGTCGTTAGTTCCTGTTAGCACACCATTATTCTTGTCAAACTTTCACCATCAAGAAAACATTAAAGAAAATATCGATTAATAATAGTTGTGAAAACAGCTGGTGAGAGTTCAGTCTTTGGGTATTTTACAAGTTGGTGATTGTTCAGTGGTCAGTGTAATATGCCCAAAATTTTGAGGGGGCATAGCATTTAGCGGATGGGGTAAACTATCTAAGAAGTTGCGAGTGAATTGAAAATTTTGACCTTTAAAAAGAAATCTATTTTTTATAGACTTTGAAATCATATATTCTGCGTATAATATCAAATATCATTTACTTTACCCCTTATTTCCTTTTTTTTCATTTTTAAGGGGTTCAGTGCCCCCAATTAACCCCTCTTTATACGCCAGTGCGATTACTATATTTGGACATAATGATTGAGATCGGAGGGGGATGTTCCACTTCAATTGTTACCTGACGGTCTATAATGTTTGGAATCATCATTAGTTTTTTACTTTTTTACGCCCCCTCAAAATTTTGGATCATTACGCCACTGCCCACTCACTATTTCTTTTGAATTTTATTATATGAAATATGTGGAATATTCTTATCTTCTCCTCATTTTCATGCGAACCAAAGTTTCAGTCAAGTTGGTCCTTATTGCCAAATCTATAAAACTGAAATATTGTATAATTCAAATAATGATGATAATAAAAGTAGGGGACATCATCGACTCTCTGATTTGAATATCACCGTGTTGTGCATGTAAATTCTTTTGAAAGATAAGCGAAACTTTAAAGAAAATGAAATTTGAAATGAGATTTTCAACATGCCTGTTAGATTTTCCTCTATAGATTGATTCATATCAACTTTGTTCTGGGATAGACTTGACCTTTAAACAGCCACATTGGAACCTTTTTTATGTTCATAATAAAAATATCTAAGGCTCTTGAGCATCTTTTATGTCTAATAATGAATAATTTAATAGAAAGCATATACTGGAAATGACGAGTGATTACTGCTCTTATGAATTCGACTTTTCCTCGTATATTACATTGAATGATGTTTTGATGAAATTGTGGCTATTAATATTTTATCTTAATGGCTAAAAGTAGATCATATTTTTTTCAAATTCCAAAGAAAAGTGTTTCATTTTATACTAACTCAAGGTGAATATTGTTAAACAACAAATGGGGAGATAGAGGAGGAAAGAAGTGTGAAAGGGAGTTACATGTAGATAGTTATATATAGAGAAAAGGGGTGGGTTCGACGCGACGTTTTCAACTGGTGTCGATCGGTGTTCATGGTTGGGGTACTGACACAAATGTTGTTGTTCAGTGGCTCGGCCAGTCTAAAAGTTTGAGGGGACCAGACATGGCGTAAAGCGAAAAAATCGTCAAAGCTGCGAGCAAGCAATTTTTTGTGATGCAAAACTATAAATTTGTGATGGATTTTGATATTATATTTAAAAACTATTTCATATTTCGCTCTTTTTGTTTTTCTTTTGTTTCATTACGCCTTCTTTCTTATTCATGGATTACTATCATTTTATTTTTTTGGGGGGTCAATGGCCCCCAAGCCAACATCGGTCCGCCGGGGGGGTAGTTTTAAGTAGCATCATTAGCATGTTATCTTTATTTCTACAACAGGGCTAGTTACCACTAGCAGTGGCGGACCGTGACCCGAAGGAGACAAATGATTGGAGGGGCACTGTATTCTTTGTGAACAATGCTGTGCCCCTCTAATGCTTTGTCTCCTCCGGGTCAAGGTCCGCCACTAACTACTAGATCAATAATGCCAGCGCGAAGCGCGAGCCGATTCTTTTTGTAAATTTGACCTAAAAATAAACAAATTTGAGGACTAATGTTGATTTTCATGGTTATTTCCTTTTTAAACACTATTTTAAATTTCAAATGTTCTCCACTTATTTTACAATCATAAATCGGGATAAAGAATACTAACACAAATGAAGGGACATTCAAATGGGTGGTAAAAAACGGGGATCATCCGATGCGTATGGTTTTGGCAGGGGTAAATTTTGAAAAAGATAATGTCATGTATTTAAACCCTTGGACTTTTCTTTTTCCGTCCGACTGCTTTTTGCAAAAAAATCTGATTAGAATGGTTGAATTCAATAATAATGAACAACAAAATTCCGAAAAAAAAATCATGGTCATCATGCGTATATACTAAAGCAAATACTGTCATCATCATGATCATGATCATCTTGAACTCCCTCCTTATTATCATGATCATACTAGTCATATGATTCATCATAAATCATGATGTTTGACCCTAAGTTATTGGGGAATGATATTACAGGCCACCCTCCACATGAAATATTGAGGGGTCGGGATATATCCCCGGTTCCCCGGCATCGACACCATGATGTTATCATAATTTTGTGAACATCGCTGTCGTCTGTTCACGAGTTTACGTGATAAAACCCAGGAAAGTCGATCATGGAATCGATGATTTCTCGGTCATGTTTATCGCCTGTCATCCGCCGAATCGTTTAGCACAATTCTCCACCCTGTATTAGATTACGTTACACAATCAATCATTTGAACCCAGATAATCTAACGCGTTAATGATTGCATTTGCAAGAATCCGCCACCTCTTTTCGGGAAACTAACACAGACTTAACAGAGTCACGCGATTTTGACATGTCTCTGTAGATTTAATAATTCGCCCTAAATTCAACATGCTCAAGAAACAAGATGCAATCGAAAATCCCAAGCATATTTCACATCGAAATCTTTTTTTTCCTTACAGGTCTGTGATGTTTCTCAGGACTGGTGCTGGTACTGGTATCGGAAGTAAAGCAATCTGGGAAAACTGCAAGGAAAGGCCTACGCAAGTGACTCTATGATGATGGGGGAGGGGATGCGGGTGTTTTTTTTTTTTTTTTTTTTTTACTTGTGATATAGATATCATTTCTAGTTTTCATATGAATGCAAATTTTCCAGTGAGACTAAAATGAATTCTTATAATATTTTAGAAACTTGATAATCTTCTCATAAAAGAATCCCTGTTACTTTTATAATGATTTAGTGATTAAAGACCCATGCCCCTACGAATTAAGTATCTAAACCCTTTTCTTGCCTAGAAAAAAACGACAGTAAGAGGCCACCAATCAGCAGATCGAGCAGTACCATGGCTTTCTCTTCTCTCCTTTTCATGTTCGTCTCTTCTCTCATTCTTTTCTCACCTCTTCTCTTCTCTTTTCTTCTCTTCTCTCCCCTCCCTCTCTTGCTCGCTCTTTTTAGCTATGCCTGGCTATTCTCTGAATGTCTATTTCTTTTGAGCTTTCCCCCATCTATCTTTATCTTCTTGAATTTATATTACATCCTTCACCCCTTTAATCCAGGTCTTCAGGGAAAGGGGTTGATAGTATTTTATACGACCACCACTACATGTTGATGGTGTGTATAACAGCTAATAATAAACCCAATGTTGCTAAAGCCACGCTTTCTCTACATCTCACGATGCTATCTTCCCAAGAGGTCACGTCCAATGTCAAGGGGGTTCAAAGGTCAAGGGTATTACTTTCAGATCCATCGGTCGGCAACCCAGGGGAATAGGATGAGATTTAGGATTCGAGGCGATATTCCGTTGTTCTATGCCTCTCACTGAAATGCGGCCTATTTGAAGTTGAAATCATACCCCAATAATTGAAATGTGTGTTTTTGTAGAATGGCACTGTAGTCTACCATGTTAATCCCCTTTTAGCCACTTTAGTTTTCCGTAAAACATTGATAAACTTGTGTGATTTTTTTTATTTATTTTTAATACTGATGCACGGTTCACTATAAATTAATTCGCACTTCAATGCATTCGACCAATATTTTATTTCGTAATGCCAATACAAGTACAAAACCATAATTGTTCTCGATAAAAATATATCTATAACTAAAATGAAAAAAAAAAGAATAAAAGTAAACAGAAAGAAAGCCAACGTGGAGATTTTATTTTTTTTGTATACGAACGTATTCATTGCATTCAATTGCCCTTCTTTCAAACTGAAAATCCCACAGCCACCGGTATTTTGTGTGTGTGTGGGGGGGGGGGGGGCGGGTGGTCGTTGGAAAATAAAACAATTGCTGATGTCATGATTCGTTTGTTTTTGCTTTTTTTGTCACATTTTATAAATGTATTGACCAAACTTGAGCTGTACTGCGATTCCAAATATTCAATATTTCAGATAAATGGTTTTTACAGGACTAGATTTTTTTCACTCAAAGATACTCATCTCGTACAAAATTTAATAAAAAGATATCCAATGATTTGTATAATTTGAATGAGTTCCTGATTGTGAAGACTATGCGAAGGGGGATATCGTTTAACGGTGATTGTATCGTTGGTAATCAATCGTCATCGTAAAATACAATTAGATTCCAGACGATAAGTAAAAGAGAGAAACTTTCAAAATCTAATTCCGGTTGCATTTTATTTACTGGAAACGAGAAGGCTGAAAGTAATCGATAATGAGGACTCACACTTATTTCACTATCCTTGAAAATAAAGTACTTATACTGATAATTTACTTTGAACTAGTGGTCACATAAAAAGAAAAAAAACAGGATAATGTGAAGAAAATAAAATCTACGAAACGAGTGCGTCATACTAGCGAACAGGCATTTCGATTGAATTCACTTTCACATCTAAATTAATTGGGCGGCCGGGCGGGGGGGGGGGGGGGGGGCATGAATGAATGAAAAATAGATCGTAATGTTGTTCCACAATTCTTTTCATTTGGTACATTGATTTTGTTGATATTTTCTACAAATTTAGTGTACGTGGCTTGCACAAAATTGACAATTGATGGGTGATGACAACAAGTTTCTCACGGATAATTACCCCGAAGAATCGATTTATTGTCAGAAGAGGGACATTGTATTGTCCCTTGGTTATTGTCCTACAGGACACGGATGGGGAAAATATTGTTGACTGGACGGACAGTGCCTCAAGAAATATGGTATTTTCATTTCAGACAATCACAAAATTGAAAAGAATAATAAAAATCTCAGTGGAGGATCGACTTACTCTTTTTAATCAAAGGAGCCAATATTTCTGGAGGCCGAATTTTGAGGAATATTGTTGAAATGTAAAATTATAGAGCCTGAACTTAAACAATGATGAAACGGTAATGACTTAAGTTCAATGATAGGTCATAATATCGACATGTAAGGAAATTTGTAGACATAATCACGTTTTATTTATTAAACGTCATCATTGGCATGATGAGAATAAAATAAGTGATGAGAGTGCCAAGCGAGCGAGCGAAAGTTTTGGCCCTTTTCAGCATAGTAAAAATCTAATTGTCATAGATTTTAACATGATGTTCAGAAAACAATATCGTAAGCACACTCCTCCTCTTTCTGTTTCTCCCTTTCTCTCTATTGGTCATGGAAGTTTTGGGATCCAGTGCCTCAAGCCCATACTTCTACACCAGTGAATGCCAGTGATAATCGTATTCCCCCCCAAAAAAAAGCTGGATTTTCTTTGACATATCGATTAAAAAAATTGCAGGGGGTGGCATTATAAGCTTAGCCCCACTGTGAGACAATTAACCTACAAAATTATATGAGACAGTCCAATTTTGCTGTTGGTAGAATATGAAAATACTCTCTATGTTTACAAACTGATTTTCAATGAAAGTATTTTTGCACACCCTTCCGGTTGAGCAGGACCTGTAAATGAATCCTTTTTTTTAATCCAAAATAATATACTCGAAGCAAAAAAGTACTTTACATTATGCATTGTAAGTCTCCGGGGAAATCATACCCCCAAATCGCCTACAGTTATTTTCAGAGAGCGAAAAAACATTATTTGGTTCTTTGCCATAAGAATTACATGATATCAATCCACACACGACATGTATAGATTCCCACTGGAAATTAATTGATTTAAGTTGATAGAAATGTTCTTAATTTTGTTAATTATAACTTATTTATGAAATTGATATTGATCCCCAAGTCACCCATAAGTGCATATGATTTCCACTGAGTTCACAGGAGTCCTTGAAGGCCTTTTATTTATTTAAGAATATTTATAGTCATATTTTTTCTCAATTTTTTACCATTTATTTCAATACACCCACGATATTTCACCTTGTGTGTTAAAATAATATTTGGTATAGGCAAATCAATTTTTTAAACGATATTCTGGATGGATAAAGCAATATTCAAATTTAGGACGTGTGAATATAGGAAATCTCCGATAAAATCACGTGATCATCGACCCTGCTTTAATATGAAACGAGTCGAGATGCAAAATGAACATATGAATTAAATCGAATAAAAATAAACAACAATAAAATAACAAATTACAAGAAAAAGTAGAAAATAACAGAATAGATAGAATAAAAAAATAAGAGAGCAAAAATGGATATAACATATCACTGAAGAAATTTAAAGGCTTTTTAGAGTGACAGTTTTGCCTGTGATATTTTTTTCCCGTTTATGTGGCTCAATTTGTTCCTCCACATCCACTTAAAAATAAGTTCACCCGGACGATGGGTTGGTTTGAATAATTTTTAAAATGAGAAAAAACATTGGAGAAGATTTGATTTAAAAAAGTTGTAAATTTAAAAATAAAATGATTTGTGACGTTACAGACGAGAAGCTCATCCATAATTATGTCGTGTGGTATAAATTCCAAAAATGAAATTTTATCAAAATATTGAATGTGATTTTATTTCTGCAGTGGACATATCATACATAATTTCATACCAATTCCTACCAATTTTTTTTTACTCACTTTTTTTTATTATCCACTGGAAAATGGAAGTTTATGGAATTCATATTTTATGTTATAAGGGGCTGCTTGCATGTGACGTTACAAAGTAAACATTTCACAAGATTAAGAAACCCTCTCTTATTCACCAATATTTTCTATATTTCTTTAACTTCTATTGAAAGTCTACTTGTCATCAGGGTAATTACCCCTTTATATTGAGGTGCACTGACAAAAAAAAAGGAAATTTGATCAAAAGCCCTTAGTTACATTATTATTACGCATTTTTATAAAGGGAAAGTACTTGCGTTATGCTTATCATGAGATTGTTGGAGTTAGAGGGAGAGAAGGAGAGGGGGATGTGTGTGGGAGTGTGAGTATGTGTGTAATGTGAGAGAGAGGGGGAGAGAAATAGAGAGAGGGGGGGGGATATGGATGGGGAAGGAGGGGTACTCGCGTTTATGTGAGAAAAAGAGAAAAAGAAAATCTATACGCGATCTGGTAATCGAAACCGAAAATATTTCAATCAGTACTCTCTGAAATGCACGTTGACTAGTGTCTGGGGCTTGTCATAACACTTCTCAAGCTTCAGTCAAGAAAATTGATAAACATGTATTCTACAATGTCGTATATGCTGCTCGCGAATACCTCAAATTTCTTGCCCTAAATATTTGAGGCATCGTAATTCAACGAAACAGAAACAGCCTTTATTCGAGATAGATTGTGTTTCTCCCTTCATATGAAAAAAAAAGATGAAAAACCGGCGAGAGATAAGAATATGAAGACACTTTTGATCTATGAAATATATGTTGATAGCTTAATTGATACGTTGTGCGATATCACTTGGCATTACATATACACTTTCAGTATCCAATATCACATGATAAAAAAGTGTAATCCGATTACATAATAAAGCTGAAAATAAGATTAAAGCAAAGCTCCCAATTTTCACGAATAAAAAAATATATATATATTTTGACATGCACTCTTAAAAACAAATCAGTCAAATTGTCAGCTGGGTGCAACTGATGACAATCACTGTTTATCACATTTTTGACATATATTCTAGTCAGAAATAACTCTGTTCTAGTAAAATACGAGTAGAAAATACTAGTAGTCAAATATGACCAGAATAACAGTTGTACCCAGTTATGAGGCGCCGAATGTACCATTATTATATAGAACAATGATTTGTTATATAATCATTATTTATTAAATAATAACTATTATTTATATATAATTTACATTTTATTTGTAAATAACTACTATTATATAAAATATCATTTCTAATTATTTATATATAATTCCAAGTAATACTTCATTATTTGTAAATAATAATAGTTCGACATTCCATTATTTATAAATAATGATTATTTGTTTTTCATTATTTATAAATAATGATTATTTGTTTTTCATTATTTATAAATAATGATTATTTGTTTTTCATTATTTATAAATAATGATTATTTGTTTTTCATTATTTATAAATAATGATTATTTGTTTTTCATTATTTATAAATAATGATTATTTGTTTTTCATTATTTACAAATAATGATTATTTGTTTTTCATTATTTATAAATAATGATTATTTGTTTTTCATTATTTATAAATAATGATTATTTGTTTTTCATTATTTATAAATAATGATTATTTGTTTTTCATTATTTATATATAATGATTATTTGTTTTTCATTATTTACAAATAATGATTATTTGTTTTTCATTATTTATAAATAATGATTATTTGTTTTTCATTATTTATAAATAATTTGTTGAGTTTTCCATTATTTATAAATAATGATTATTTGTTAAATAATGAAAACGTCTACTTCATTATTTATAAATAATTTTTTCGAGTGCACCATTATTCTCATTATTTATAAATAATCATTATTTAATGTTCGAGTTTTCCATTATTTATAAATAAAGATTATTTGTTAAATAATGAAATATCTACTTCATTATTTATAAATAATAATTTTGTTTCAATATCCCATTATTTATAAATAATCATTATTTATAAACAATTTTTACAGTTTGCCATTATATACAAATAATCATTATTTATATACAAATAACCATTATTTATTAAATAATGCCATTATTTATTAAATAATGCCATTATTTATTAAATAATGCCATTATTTATTAAATAATGGAAAACTCGCTATAACATGCAAATGTGGGACCGCCCATGATATGAATATTCATGATGCGATTTCCTTTTTCGTGATTTTTCTTCACAAATTTTTGTCCATTTCCTCTTCATAATGACATTTCTTGAAGCAATTTTCTAGGGATATGGTCTGATTGTAATATTCTTCATTTTCTATATAACTTCGTCTTCGTAGAAATATCAAAAAGTGTAATTTTATACGATTTTTCCTACAGTTCACAATCCCCATAGGCGCGCGTGTACGGTAGGGACAACCGGTGAATCGACGGAGTGCTCTTCATCGAAATACTACGTTGGTTGGTCCCCGGAAGTGGCGGGCGGAATTTAGCCCGAATCCTCGATGGAAGTCGATCAAGTGCATATGAGCTGAGAGAGTGAAATATCAGTGTACGTACAGGCCCTTCTACTTTTTATAAATATTTCTTGTTGCTTTTTTTGTTAAGTTAATTTTTCCTGGTGTAGAGATAAGTTTCAGTTCTAATAATGCACTTCAAATACATTTTGGAGTGTCTGTTTGAGGCGTTTGGGGCGATTTCACCCTGGCCCCAAAATGCTCGCAACGACAATACGGGGGCATGATGACCCCTAAATTTTTAAAAACTTATTTTTCTATTGAAAATTATCACAAAATTCACCAAAAGTGTGCACGAAAGCCTTCGTATTTCACTTTTAAAACTCCGAAAAGTGCCCAAATGACAAGCTTGGTCGCTTCGCTGTCTCACTTTCAACTTGAGAACGTTTACACGCGTCTGCCCCCACCCCCCGAAAGAAATTCTGTGAACAGCCATGCTCAAAAGAGCATATGGCACATTGATTTATATGTACTTTTCATTTTCATTATTTTCATCACATTATCACACATGATGATAATGAGATAAAAATAATGAAAATGAAAGTATACATAAATCAATGTGCCAGGCTCTTTAGAGCATGGCCGTATACAGAATTTCTTTCGGAGGAGGGGGGGGGGGGGGGGGAAGCAGACGCGTAAACGTTCTCAAGTTGAAAGCGACACAGCGAAGCGACCAAGCTTGTCATTTGGGCACTTTTTGGAGTTTTAAAAGTGAAATACGAAGGCTTTCGTGCACACTTTTGGTGAATTTTGTGATAATTTTCAATAGAAAAATAAGTTTTTAAAAAATTAGGGGTCATCATGCCCCCGTATTGTCGTTGCGAGCATTTTGGGGCCAGGGTGAAATCGCCCCAAACGCCTCAAACAGACACTCCAAAATGTATTTGAAGTGCATTATTAGAACTGAAACTTATTTCTACACCAGGAAAAATTAACTTAACAAAAAAAGCAACAAGAAGGCGCGTTAGCTCAGTCGGTAGAGCGGGGGACTCGTATTCCGGTGACCCGGGTTCGATTCCCACTTGGTGCGCTAGTGCCCTTTGGTAAGGCATTAATCCTCAGTACCAGGTCCTTCGGAGAGGACCTTAAGCCGTCGGTCCTCTGGTTGCTTGCTTACAAGCATTCATGCTTTCTTAGCAATCAGGTAAAAAAACACCACCAATACCAAATATTTATAAAAAGTAGAAGGGCCTGTACAAGTACACTGATATTTCACTCTCTCAGCTCATATGCACTTGATCGACTTCCATCGAGGATTCGGGCTAAATTCCGCCCGCCACTTCCGGGGACCAACCAACGTAGTATTTCGATGAAGAGCACTCCGTCGATTCACCGGTTGTCCCTACCGTACACGCGCGCCTATGGGGATTGTGAACTGTAGGAAAAATCGTATAAAATTACACTTTTTGATATTTCTACGAAGACGAAGTTATATAGAAAATGAAGAATATTACAATCAGACCATATCCCTAGAAAATTGCTTCAAGAAATGTCATTATGAAGAGGAAATGGACAAAAATTTGTGAAGAAAAATCACGAAAAAGGAAATCGCATCATGAATATTCATATCATGGGCGGTCCCACATTTGCATGTTATAGCGAGTTTTCCATTATTTAATAAATAATGGCATTATTTAATAAATAATGGCATTATTTAATAAATAATGGCATTATTTAATAAATAATGGCATTATTTAATAAATAATGGTTATTTGTATATAAATAATGATTATTTGTATATAATGGCAAACTGTAAAAATTGTTTATAAATAATGATTATTTATAAATAATGGGATATTGAAACAAAATTATTATTTATAAATAATGAAGTAGATATTTCATTATTTAACAAATAATCTTTATTTATAAATAATGGAAAACTCGAACATTAAATAATGATTATTTATAAATAATGAGAATAATGGTGCACTCGAAAAAATTATTTATAAATAATGAAGTAGACGTTTTCATTATTTAACAAATAATCATTATTTATAAATAATGGAAAACTCAACAAATTATTTATAAATAATGGAAAACTCAACAAATTATTTATAAATAATGAAAAACAAATAATCATTATTTATAAATAATGAAAAACAAATAATCATTATTTGTAAATAATGAAAAACAAATAATCATTATTTATAAATAATGAAAAACAAATAATCATTATTTATAAATAATGAAAAACAAATAATCATTATTTATAAATAATGAAAAACAAATAATCATTATTTATAAATAATGAAAAACAAATAATCATTATTTATAAATAATGGAATGTCGAACTATTATTATTTACAAATAATGAAGTATTACTTGGAATTATATATAAATAATTAGAAATGATATTTTATATAATAGTAGTTATTTACAAATAAAATGTAAATTATATATAAATAATAGTTATTATTTAATAAATAATGATTATATAACAAATAATTGTTCTATATAATATTGGTACATTCGGCGCCTCATACCCAGTTGACCATATCAAGTAGTCATTTTTTACTGATTTGTTTTTAGAGTGTGAGAGCTACCTTGAATAAAGTTTGTTTTTCACGAAAGGATCAATAATGCTGAAAATCCAGATTTTATCAAATAAGATATAATTTCAAATAAAACAACAACAACAAACAAAAAACAAAACCCCAAAATAGCACATCAAGCCATTATATTGCACATTTTGAAAAAAAAGAAGGTAAGGTAAAGAAATAGAAAAAAATGTGTACTTGTAGATTTTCACACACAAAAACTAAGGTAGTTCGAAACAAACTGTATACGGTTAATACTATTCAGCAGCTATAAACAACGAATTGACAGTTAAAAAGATGAAAAGGCTTGAGCAGGGGGTATATCTATATGCGCTATTATCATTCGAAATAGTGCACAGTGCAACGAACTTTTATCAAAGATAGTAACCGGTGCAACGCACTTTTATCAACGATAGTATACACAGTACATCGGCGCACTTTCATTCAATATAGTATACAGCATTATATTCTTTAGAAACAAACCAAAAACAAAAACCCCCAAACAATAAAAATATCTGCTTTCAGAACGACTATAAACTATTGAAATATTATGATTTATTATTCAGTTGAAATATATAAATAGAAATTTGATTTCGATATGTTGAGTATGTTATCACTTGAAATGATCTGGCTGATCATACATTAACTCGCATTTTCAAGATTATCATGCTTTCACTTATTTGAAAAAGAGTAATCCAAAATGAATTGCCATTTAGGAAGAGTCTAAGATCAGATTTGATATCAAATGATTTGGTGTCTTTTCATATAGCCATGCACAGTCAAACTTTATTTTGTATTATTTCTGACATTTTGAGTGTAGGTTTGGTAAAAGGTGTGAAGTCCCGCAAAGCTTCAGTGATTTTATTCTACATGCGAACAATTTTTTACTTCATCTGTCGAAAATTTGCACATGTAAAATTGTGGCGGATTTGTACCAATCCAGAAGAAAAAGAGCAGTCATTCTGAACGTTCTACTGCCTTTTTCGCAATGACTTTCGTGGTATTGATCAAAGACTTAGGCTGGGGGGAGGGTGCACCCTCCCGCTGAGGTAGACATGGTAGAGGAGTTCCGACACTGGCAAGCAAAACGAAATTTGTACCCCTTCTGCTTTCAACATGCAGCTGATTTTCCAAACTTTAGTTCCACCTCCCCAGGATGTGCACCCCCATACCACCTTAGTTCAACCTCCCCAGGATGCGCACCTACCCATGCTCAAACCAGTCTACGCCCTTGTTGATAGAAGAAGATACCTGCCCATCAGCGTTAGGACGATGACGAAATAAATCATTCAAACCCGGGATCGGGATAGACGGAAAATACCGAGGAGTTCTCGGATTCCGATTACGCTTGAAAAACAATTCCCAGCTGTAGGCCTACAACTCATGTATCTAGGACTAAAACATCGAGCTATTTCCTAAATTTTACAATCTACCATCATGGGGCGTTAAGAGGCGACGTCAGGATATTTTGATAGACGGGGTGGGGTGGGTGGGGGGGGGGGGGAGTGAGGGGGCAAGTTGACCTACATGCGACGTTAGACTTTTTTTCATAATTGCTCAATTAAATAAAAGGATATGATACAGTTAAATCACCTCAATTCTCATTTTTATACTATTCTGTCGACTTTCTCCCCCCTATTCTTTAGGGGGGGGGGGGTTGTTGGGGTCGAAATTATGCTTTTGCTTTCATATTAAAACACTTTAATATATAGCCATGGGTGTCGAACTTCAGTTTTTGTTTTTATGTTAGTATGTGAGCATGTTCGAGAGAAAAAAGCAGAATGAAAGAAAGAAAAAAAAAGAAGGAAAGAAAGAGAAAAATAAAAAATAAAAGAAAGAAAGAAAAAGAAAAGAAAAAGAGAGGAGAGAGATAAATAGAAAGAAGGGGAGAGAGAGAGAGTGAGGAGAAAGGAGTAAATTTAAAAAAAAGAAAAGAAAAGAAAGAAAGAAAGAAAGAAAGAAAGATAGATAGATAGATAGATAGATAGATAGATAGATAGATAGATAGATAGATAAAATACATAATTAAAGACAGATAATAATTTGAAACCAGTCAAGATATTATTCAGAGAAATAGATTAACTGTGAAAACCTCCCCCACTTTCTTTAAACGCTTTTTAGTGACACTCTGCTTTCTACGTTAGATCTGAAAACAGTGAATGTAGCTTTAAAGGCAGTAGTTCCTTTTCTTTAGAAAGGGATACAGCCTATATTATATCACGTTATATTCATATACAGCCTCCTGTTATTCAGAATTAAACTTAAATGACATGTGATGATTTCATGTGATTAAATGATCATAACCTCGGATCTGAAAGCCTAAAAACTTAATAAATATTTCCAAAACTTCATCCTTTTTTTTGTTCGGTCATTCATCACCATGAACATTATTGTTGGTAGGAATTATTTTTCCAGCATGATTTTAAAAAAATGAATGTCACAAACGATCTTTATATACAATCGAACTCAAGCATTATCATCATCATCATCATCATCATCATCGTCATCATCATCATCATCATTATCATTATCACCATCAATATCATCATCCTCCTCTTCATCATCATCATCATCATCATCGTCGTCGTCGTCATCATCATCATCATCATCATGCATCATCATCATTATCATCATCCTCCTCTTCATCATCATCATCATGGCAGAAGGTCCAATGATTATCGTGATAATAGTTTTGTTTGGATGAAAGTTAGGCACACTTTAAACCTTTTTATAGCCTACGTTCTTCTATCTTGATACGTAATTTGACGCCTATAGCTCTTCAATAAAGTCAATAGATAAAGTATAGATAACCAGAAATGTTAGCCGAGTGTTGTTTAAAATAAGTCGGTTGCTAGGTTCACTTTACACAAATTAATTTAACGGATGGCTGACGCTTAACGGATGCTTTACAGGCCTGTATACATGCCAACGGGACAGAGGCGATACTAGAATATGGGGGGGGGGGGGAAATGAGATTATTAATTTTCATGACTAGACTCACTCTTTTCAATACTCGTCCCCCTATAGATTTTAGACTTATTTTTTCCGTTCACAAAATACAATCAAATTAACACCATTACAGAGTCAAACATATCACAGTGAATTTATTGTTTATTGTCAATCATCATTATCTTATAATGATTCACAGAAAAACGGGAACTTAGCTGTTTTTTTTTTTTTTGGGGGGGGGTAAAATCAGTTAAATGTAATAGTACTCAGGGGATTCCCAACAAAATGCTAATGTCATGTCCCCGTGACTTTGTTTCAATACATAATCATTTAACAAATCTTCTCTTTTAAAATTGTTTTTTTATCCCTTGAAAAATATATGAGGTTGCCCCCTCATACCCCTATTCTACCGCCTCTGCTCTCGTGATCGACTGAAACTCGGCAAATCTAGCAACTCCCCGCAGGCTACTATCAGTTTTCGCTTTTTCGTTCTTGTTTGCCCGGACCTTTTTCATCACTGTTATGAAACAAACTCAACGGAAGCATGATTTAAAGATGGAAACAGAAACTTTCTTTGGAAAATGAAGACGAAATGTTTCCAAAGGTAGAAAATGTGAGAAAATTTTATTAAAAAGAGAAACCGAAACTCTCGACTTTTAATTCAAGGGCGATGAAACATTTATAGATTTCATAAAATCCTTCAAACAGGGGTAATACGATAAGACCATTCCTCTCTCATCACTAATTTTGTTATCAATTAAATAATGAGCAGATGAAAGTTCAAATAGAGTGATGCTCAAAACGTAGGGAGCCCTGCCAGTCTTCAATTTATAATATGTTTTAGATTATTGTGAAGTCAGGCGATAAAATATTACTTCCAATAAAGTTTGTTTCTTTGGGATCGCCAAGCATTGCAGTATTGTTGCCTACGATCAACACACAGCATGAATGAGTGCATTTTGTGGTGGGGTTCACTAACTTTTGAGCACAACTGTATAAATATATTGTGAACGGCGCCATAGGGATTGGGACAAGCCCAATATGATTTTCCAATTGAGGGAAATTAATGGGGGAAAAAGAATGAATGCAGAAAAAAAAGAAAACGGAAGAGGAAAGAGAGAAAAAATAGAAACGTTAAGTATAACAATGATAATAATAGAATGGATTTATCGTGTGCCAAATTCACACTGCATAGTGCCCAAGGTACAGTGCAATAAAAAAGGAAGAGAGAGAGAGAGAAACGGAAGTATACGTATATAATGTAACGTTAAATTGAAGAATGGTAGTCATTGACAATTAAGAGATAGGCAGCTTCGAATAATGCATCTTTAAAAAAAAAAAAATTTATTGAATTTCTAGTACACGACGGAATCGGAGCAGTACAAGCTAAGACACTAAGGCAATAAAAATTGTTATACACTTTCATATTATATTTCATTGATTTCTGTCATTTTGTATCAATAATTTCTCTTATTTTTTCAATGATTGTTTTGAACACCTAAAGATGAAGTTGACTTTCCTCCTTTTCATTATTGTTAACTGACTCTGTCTAGATGTTATATAACTATATTTAATATAAACAACTTTCCCCTTGAAGGTTACATTATCAAAGAAGCTAAGAAACTAGGACGGCCGACTGATGGTATAAACATTATGACCATTTCTTTGAAGGCAAGCATCCACCTTTTTTTTACTTGCGTAAGATTTTTCGCGAAGAATTTTGTTTACTGCGTATCAGATGTGGCTGTCATCATAGTTTGACATAAAAGCCATGATTGTTGTTGAATGAATGCACGTGTCCTCTTAATGCACTGCCAGTTGCAAAACGCATCATCACTAAGAAGATAAGACGCCTAGATCATCCTCCGGATCGCATCCTTAAATCTTCATCCATGTAGCATCTCAGAATCCCTCATCTACTTTCCATCTCTCGACGCGCGCGTCGTCTTTCGGAAAGAGCGAAACGCAAAGTACTCATCATTTTTCTTGCCTTTCAAACGTCCCTTTAATGGCTCTTTTATTACTATCAAAAGCGATTCCGATATCAATTAAAGTTGATAAAGCACCCTGGACCGTGTAAAACCGGTTGTCATGGTAATTTCCGGTTTTCAGATATAATTTGATATTTTCTGGAGGCGCTACACTAATCAATCATTTTTTTATGTTAGGAAAACGTTCCACTGACCACAAGTCTTTTGCTGATCAATGTAGTCATGTTTGTTGCACCCTCCAATCTCGCCCCCTCCCCCTCTCTCTCTCTTCCACTCTCTCTTCTCTCCCCATGTTTCTTTTCCCAACTCTGTCCTTGAAGGCTAGCTACAAATGTCAGTACTTCAAAACAAATATTTAAGTGCAAGCAGCAAGCACATTATATTACAGTAAAACACTGCATCTAAAGGAATCTGAAAGGTTTAGAACAAAATAATTAAAAAAAAAGTTTATTCACTATCATCTTTATTACAGTATTTCTCTTTACTTATCAAATTTCGAATTTACGTTTACTTTGCAATTTTTGTTTGTATCAGTCTCCCGACTTTTTTAACGAGGAAGTGTTTTTTTTTTGCAATAAACCGAAATGAATCTGTATCTGAAATACAAGATATGAAAATCACCTTAAATCAAGTTTGTTTAATAATTAAGATTTTAATATTTCTTTATTCACTACACAATATAGTCCCATAAAAAAAGTGTATCTAAGCAGTAGCTTTGATCCAACTGAGGCATGGCGGCTTGTCATTGTTCAAAACGCCTGTACACCAGACAAAGGAAATTTGATCGGTGGTGTCGAGAATCTGTTTATCTGCACGGTCAATCGGATCGGGGCCGCCCTAGCTATGAACCCGTCTCTGTGGTCTAGTGGTTAAGGCACCGGCGATCAAAGCTTGGGGCACGGGTTCGATTCCCGACAGTGACATTTTTTCGGCATCACCAATTTTTCCAAAGGGCAGATAGCTCTGGGGAACCTTGATTTAAGCGACGCCTACCATTGTTCTCTTCATTCACTTCTTTCACAACAATACAAGAGTTGCCAAAGTTGTTGTACACAATATAGTATCAAACGGGAATAAGGCCAAATATAAGGCTTATAAGGCCAAATGTGTGTTGAGTAAGATTAAGGGTAACCGATAACAGCAGGAATTATTATAATCCCAAATGAATGTAAAATCAAAATAGATTCTTCTCCCTGTTAACATGTGTGTGTGTTTTTCTTTTTATGGACAAGTGCCCCTTTGCCCATATATATGTCACCTTTTTCTTTTAAGTCAAATTCCCTTTAGTTGAATTCATCTAACGCTGCTAGTTTGCGCAGAATGCAGAATTAAATCTTGGCATAGGCCTTATGATCCAAAAAAGACCATCGTCGGAAAGATTGGATATGAAGTACACGCGGGGAATAAATCTCGAGGGATTTAAAAGACCTTAAGGGGATATTCATCCACTCGAAAGAGAACCAAGTCTGGGAAGACAGATGAGAAGTGCATTTTCCACAAAAATCATTCTGTCATCTTGAAGCTCCAAACTTTCCATTCCATTTCAAGCTTCTTGTAAGTTTTATTTCTTGACGCTCTCCCCTTGTAGAAAGAATAAAATGAATAAGTAAAAAAAAAATACGCCGTATAAAATACAAAAAAATCAAATTAGTACAAACTCATGTATTAGAGATTACCCATCATTGTCTTTTATCTTGAAGATATATTTTCGGGTGGTGATGGAATCATGGGATGCATCACCCCATATTGAGCAAGAAACATCTTTAACAATAAAATAATCCTAAATTATCGATAGCGACCTAATTATTCATTTCATTGCAAATCGGTATCACCCAACCTATATTGGTATTTTATGTTCTTCTTGGACAAGACACCAAACGTCTGCATATAGCTTCCAATATTGCCATTCTTTAATTACCCCCTTTAAATTTACTTACGTTTGGTTGTTTGAGGACACCTTCTAATGTATTACCCTTTTCCTGTTCGGGCCTTCATGATGAAAGAAAAATAATATTCTGGGAAATAGGACGAGAACTATAGGGGAGAAGCAGATCTTGTTGTATATAGGACTCTGAAATGGTTAAACTTAAACTGATATACAGAATTGGAAAATTGATATACCGGGACAAGATTCTAAGTTTGAACGTCAATAGCGCGAGACAAAGGACCAACAGGGAATGTTAAAATTGAAGTCGAAATAAACAAATGTGTATGGCAGCGTGTCTAGTATTGAGATGAAATTCCTAAATTTGATAAGGGGCAATTTTTAATCAGACTGGAAAAATTGTAAACCACAATAATTGATCCAAATATACGTGGTTGGATAACGCTTTACACCTTTTTTTCATTTGTGTTGTTTTGTAAATCTTAGAATCGTTTCGATGAAAAGCTTCTTAAAATAAATCCCAAGCTTCGAATTATTTGCCGTCAGAGATTGATTTCTAAATGCACAGCGCCATTGGCGACTTGGGCGCCCTTCCTCTAATGGACTTGGGTGTTTTATAAAATAACGCCGATAGGAAAGGCTTCCGTACAGTTGATCGAATGAAACCATGTTCGTTTTTCTGTTTAAAGTGTATTTGGAATCGGCCCCTCCCTGCTTTCAATTGAAATCAAGATGTTACGAAGTTACCAAAGTGCAGTAAGAATAATTTCCTTTTATCGTATTCAAATTAAACATGTCTCATAAGTCGTAGTGATTCATTCTCCACAGAATACATTATACATATGGATACCTTTAAATATTAATATCATAGGATACCGTGGGTCCCGGTAAAAATATCACTCAGAACAAAATACATGCAATATTTTCGGGTAATAATACGAGTATGAAATTCTGAAAGTCACTGCATGGTGTCATCCTTGTCTTTAATACCATATGAGGGCACAGCCTAATTTCGTTTACTTGGTACTATCACTGCGGACAGTAACATCTACAAAATAGTATAAGAGAGAGAAAAAATGCGTATCCTTTACCAAAGAACCCGGTGTTCATCCAACCTTGATATATTTCATAGATTCTGATATCACATTAATATGACAAAAAGACTGTCAGCCTCCGTCATCATAAATCTCTCTGAAAATGATTGGTATAATTTACTTTTTCTAAGTGTTTTTAAAACAAAATCCGGGACACTCCGTATGCCTATATAATAGGTTATTAATCAACTTGATGGACTTCCGAAAACCCTACAAAATAAACATAAAGTAACAAAAGGTTGATTTGAGGTAAGAATTAACTAATGATATTTTCTTTAATGTGCAAATAAGGTCTGATGCATAAACACATATAATTTTGTGCGGAAAGCATGAGCAAAATAACGAGAAAAAAGAATTATTTGAAAATGCGGTAACATTTATCTGCATGACAGCTATAAAGCATTTTAAACTGAAGAAAATATTTCATTAACGGAGAAGACAAAGTAATCTTCTCACTCTAGCTAGCCTTCATTATAGTAATACATTTCAAAGAAAAAAAAACCCCGTTAAGTTCGAACAAGTTGAAAGATTGAAAAGTTTGTAAACGTATTCCATCGTGTTTATAGAAAAGAAGAAGTGTGATCTTGGTTAGATGTTGACAGAGCGTATATCAACATGCCTCCTAAACATGCTGAAAAGAAGGAAAGAGACCCTAGGGCGATAAATGATGCCCCATGAAAACTGCTTTGCAGCGACTGTGATTCCTACTAGACACTTATTACCTCTTATTTACACTTGAAAATGAAAGAAAGAGCAGAAACAGTTCCGATGATTTATTTAATGGACCTTCATAAATCCAGAGTGTGTGTATAAATAAAATAGAATAAAAAGGAGACTGCTTTAGTAAACACATTAGATGAAAATGAAAAACAAAAAATGCATGATCAAAGAGATTTGAAAGCTAGTTTAAGGTTCTGAAATATTGACACGTTTTACCGATTTTATGACTGCGCAGAAGCAAGTTGGCGCCATTTCCACTACGCAAGCAGAACATACAGCATGAATGATGTAAGTGCATGAATGTTACAAATTTTGTCAGAAGATGAGGGAAGTGATTATCAATTAGTACTTAAAGGGATGGTCCGGGCTGAAAATATATGTATATTAATAAATAGAGTAAAATCGGATAACAAATAACGAAGTTATTGAATTTTAAAGTATATCTATATTTTGTGAAACAGTTATATGCACATCGTCATGAATATTCATTAGGTGGGTTGATGATGTCATATCCCCACTTTCCTTTTTCTTATGTTATTACATGAAATCATAATTGTTTCATTTTTTTCATACACGTGTAAATGATGTGATGAATTAAGTTGCGGCAATAAATAACTAATGCACTTAATCAGTTGTCAATCCAATTGTTTTAGTTGTTTTTTGAATAAACCTAATTTCATATAATAAGATACAAAAGAACAAGTGGGGATATGACATCATCAGCCCACCTAATGAATATTCACGAAGACATGCCTAGAACTGTTTCACCGGAATAATGCAAATTTTAAAATTCAATAATTTTGTTATTTGTTATCCGATTTTGATCAAATTTTCAGCATTATGCTTTGTGATTTTTACTCTATTTATTGAGATATAAATATCCCCAGCCTGGGCCATTCCTTTAAAAGAATTATAATAATAATAATAATAAACAGTTCTTGTATAGCGCATATCACAATTATGAATAATGTCTCTATGCGCTTCCAAAGGACTTGGATATTATTACCCCAGCTGTAGCTTGGCTGCCGTAATTACTAAGATTACAGCGCACACGCATTTCAAGGAATAAATTCCTGCCAGGTACCCATTCACCTCACCTGGGTTGAGTGCAGCACAATGTGGATAAATTTCTTGCCGAAGGAAATTACGCCATGGCTGGGATTCGAACCCACGACCCTCTGTTTCAAAGTCCAGAGACTAATCCACTGGGCCACAACGCTCCACTCCAACGCTCCAATTATGAGATCACTCAATCTATAAACAAATTCCAAAATGGTCAGTTGTTGCGTTATCACAAAAGACTTTCCCGTGTCATAATCAGTTTTCTAAAAATTTATTCATAGTGCACTTTCCCGATGGGCAGTGATTTCTTTTTTAAATGAAATTCTTTAAAAAAAAGAAAAAGGTGGAACAAATTAATCTTTGGAAACATTTTGGGGAAGTATTGTCTATTAGGACAATGTAAAGGAGCCATCACTGTAATGATTACATAATGATAAAAAGACCTTTTTGTTTGACCAATTTAATATGTCAAATGTAATTGCAAGACTTGAACTTAAAAATACTCGATTCTCCCTTTTTTTTGTCCGTTTCTTTTTTTCAAAATTTCACAGATCTGCTCCTGTATTTTTCACCATTCCCTAAGCCTAATAACTGAAGTGTGGTGCAACGACTGTACTCTCTTACTGTTTTTTTTTTTTTTTCAATGCAGCCAGTGGCGTAGCTAGGATCTTTTTCCTGGGGGGCACTGGGGGGTCCTTGCTTTTTCAGGGGGGCACCATTTTTTCCGGTGTGTGTGTATGTGTCACAAGGGCGGATCCGACTTTCGCCAGTAGGGGACGGAAATCGAAATCATCGTCACTTATATCTTCCCCGATCAGTCACTTCTTAGTTTTATTCTTATAAAACAACATAAACATGAAATAATCTCATAAGCCTTATAAAAAAAAGTGCGAGCGCGAAGCGCGATCGTTTTTTTTTTCTTTCATGTATTTTGTCCTGAATATTTAATATTCTGGGCAATGTTATATATGATCCTGAACAAGATTCGTATGTAACTAGATGATTACTGCGAACGCCAAGCGCGAGCAGAAATTTATATTAACTGTTCTAGCATTATCGAAAAGGGACCTGTTAAGGACTGCTTACCCACGAAGACGGTATATATTTCAATAATGGGAGTGCGAATTGCAAGCAAATTTTTTTGACATTCCGACCTACAAAATGGTAATTCTAAGCACTTTTTGTATAAATAAATGGGATAGGTACGTAACTAAACAATTTATGCGAGCGCGAAGCGCTAAAGGAAGAAAATTGAGACTACCTAAAAGCGGCCGGGACACTCTATTCATATTTTGTAAATCATAAATAGGATATAGTTAATTGGGTATAATTAATAATGCGATCGTGAAGCGTGAGCAGACAATTATTGATATTTTGATGTGAAACTGGATAATTGAAGTACATTTTAAATAAAGAACATGCAGGCTAGCTATCGCGCATGTTTTAGATTTAGACCTAGAATCTGGGCATTCTGAATACATTTGTTTAATGGAACTTTATGGAATACACATAGACAATAGGAACTTGGCAAATCAAACAATGTGACCACGCAGCGTGAGCTTAAAATGCTGATATGTAGACCATAAAACGGACATTTTACAGAGCACTTAAATTTGTAAATGAAAAAAAAATAATGATAGCTCGATGTCCGAGCTAAAATATGTTTTGTATATTGAATTCAAAACTTGCTCCATATATCAGCCTATTAAGCAAGATATGAATCTCATCGAACAGGCAATTCTGGCGCGAAGCGCAAGAAAAAAATTTATATAGTAACATGAATGATTTTTTTTTTGCAAGTCTTCCCTCACATTATTTCATTCACTCGTCTTCCTCCTCTTATTTTCCTCTTCTTTTTTTCTTGTCTTTCTCCTTCTTTTCCTTTTTCCTTTTCTTCTTTCTCCCTTTTTTTTTGCTATGCCAATTTTTTTCAGGGGGGGCACCTGGGGGGCACACCAAATCTCAGGGGGGGGGGCACGTGCCCCCCAGGCCCCCCGTAGCTACGCCACTGAATGCAGCCCCTTACACAATTTAACGCAGTCCCTTAATTTTGTCGTATTACATGTATTACATCACTGCATGAAAGGTATACTATCCTTGTTTTGTTTGAAGAAATAAAATCTAATCTGATATACTACAATATTCCATTTCAAAATTCAGACATTGTATATTATTTAAATCAATTTCTGCGCATTATGGTTGCTTATTATTTGTACACAAACTAAAACACATGTTTTGTTCAAAGTTTTTACCCGAATATTTATTCTGATTAATACATAAAAAATAAAGTAAATTAATTTATGCTGTCTTGATTGTAATCAGAAAGGGGATCTACATGACATAAGATTAGTTAGTTTTTTTTTTTTTATAGATGAGATCACTCCATTTATCCTTATTGCCTTTGTTATCATTCCATAAATTGTCTTGTATTATCTGCCGTGCAGATTATACTTGTAAATAGTGTTATTATTTCTTAGTGAATGTTAATAATTATGAAGAAATCAAATCAAATCAATGAAATCAGATTAACATGATACAAATTAAACATCCCACAAATGGAATTGCAGACAGATCTTTCGATTGGAAATTAGAGGTCCTGCACCAAGGAATTGATATGAGAAACGAGTAAAGGTTCAATGCATGGGGGCTGAGTGGGGTGGTTTATTTCATTTCCAGTTGGTCTGATGCCGATTCGTCTAATTACCAACTCGTCTACTATCATTAATGCAATTTTGTCCACTCACCATTTCTTCTAACCCCCAGTAGGTCCAATAGCCATTTAGTCCATACACCATTTGGTCTAATCGGAAAAGTGTTACTAGTAATTGGGCGAAATGAATGAAAAGAAAATGGGCATTAGACCAACTGGTTATTAGACGAAATGGTCATAGACAAAATGGGAATTAGATGAAGTGGTGATTGGACCAAATGGTTATTGGACCAAATGGTTGTTAGGCGAAATGTTGATGGACGGAATGGCATTAGACTAAATGAAGGTAGATCATGTGGTTAGTGGACGAGTTGGCAATTTACCAGTGGGGTGAGGGTACCAAGCAGACAATACTGTCTTAGAGGAATTATTGGACCATCATCATTCATCTTTAAGTGACCAGGACTAATAAACAAAAACTTGGATTATCCACAGCCATGACCGGGGTTATGATGGTAAATAAATAGAAGATTCCTTGAACGGCATCATAATATATCACGCGAAACACAAGAGTATAGGTGGCAGGATATTTCGACGGGGGAAGGGGGAATGGCTCAAATGGGAATTTTGGGTGGATTTTGTTTTAGGGGGAATGGTAGGCTTTCCATTTATACTCAGCCTTCTCTTTCCCCACCCCATTTTTCTTCATCATTTTCATTATCTTTTTATCTCCACTTTGGTGTTCATCACCTGAAGAAAAAAAATCAGGGGGCGCCCCTCCGCTTGATGTGGCTCCACCCTAACACGAAATAGGCAGACTCACACAGCTTAGAACATCCCAATAATTACCGTTTGATATAAAACAGGAAAGCAGTCAGAGAATTATATTACAAAAAAATTGACTCTGCATTCCAACAAATCGGGGATACATGCAATGATAGAGCTCCATATTTCATGTAGTTATTGACATTGTGCTTCTAATTGCCAATAAAACATAATGCTAACAGCGGAACTCATAACTTTCTTGGAAATGGTCACGTGCACATTCTAATTATATGTCGTCCATATACCGCATGTTTCTGACAGATAAGGTATATTGGTATAAAATATATTTTGCTTTAATAAAGGGAATTAAAATAGTCATATTGCACACGTAAGGAAAATCATTATAAATATTCATCGTATATATTGGAAAGTCAATTAAAGAATCTATTTTTCAAAAAAATGATTTCGAATTCAAAGTTGATAATTCCACGTCGAAAACGATGTTTATTTACAATGGATGGGATAATAAATGCAAATTATGTATAAAGATGAAAGATAGAATATCTAAGTTTTCAAATTCAAATTGAAATTTGTTTTATTAATTTTTCACAAATAAAATGGTCGTTAATAATTACAATGACATTTGCAAATAAAACTTATGTAAACAATATAAATTGAGGAAGGTACAATGTATGATATTTTTCATAAGTAAAACAATTATTATATAAAAGCAAATTATCATGCACATTGTAAAGATCTGAGAAAATAAAGAGATAAAATGGAGACTAAACAAGCACATGCTTTAGTGTGTGGACCCATCTACAGACAGAGACTTCCCGGTTGACACAAAAGGGTTTTCAGACAAGCCTAACATAGTATATAATTTCCAAATCCCTTTTCATAGTCTCAAAATTAAGAACATTGATAACATGTTACCGACGAAGTAGTTTTCAATCGTTGAACGCTATGCAGCCGACCCGTAGACATGGTAAATTGTCCCTCGAAGGGTATTTCACATTCTTGTAAGGTCGGTGTATTGTATTGTTCTGTATCGGGTAAATATTTACCTTACTCCGACGCTATCAAACATTCGGTGGTCGAAAGGGTTGTGTTTTCTTGGAATTCTAAAATATGATGCCAGTCATTATCTTCGAAGCATAATACAATTGTGGGCAGAGGTGGGTAGTGCCCGGGGGGGGGGGGGGCACTCGACCAAAAAAGTGGTAGGGGTGTGCCGCGGGCGAGACAAAAAACGGGGGCCTTGGAGCGGGCTAATTGTAAAAAGGAGGGTCCTCGGAACGGGCTTCGGAACTACAAATATTTGTGAAAACGGGGGTCCTTGGAACGGATCGCCAGCGTGTGATGAGTGCGTATGCATCCCTATGGAACGGGCATGCGTGCATGATGCAGCTAGCGCGGCCTCCGCCGGGTGCGCTCGCGCAGAGGTGATGGTCGGACAGCGCTCTGCGGCCGCTTTTCACCAAAATGCAGCTCCTTGTAGCAGATCAATGCGACCGGAACGGCGTAACGAAAAATATGCGAAGCTTTGGAGCGGATTTTTTTCTTCTTTTTTCTCGATAAGAAAAAAATGCTATGCTTTGGAGCGGCTTTCTTTGTTCTTTTTCTCAATAAGACAAAAATGCTATGCCTTGGAACGGAAATTTGAGTGTAAAAATGGGGGTCCCCTCCGCGGCACATACCCACTATGCATTATATACTGAGTGCCCCCCCCCCCCCGGGGGGTAGTGTCAGAAAAATAAGGAGGAGCTACGTGTGACGCGTTCCATTTTGAGAGTGATTGTTAAAAAAGACGACAGAAAAATGGAGTAAAAATAGAAAGAGTAAATATGCATAAACATAACATGGTTCAAGTAGTTTCATGATAATGCTCGTAGTTTTTTTTTTGAAGATATTTTAGATATCTTCAGGTCATTTCGACCCTCCTTATATGGCATCGCCTGTGCTTTTGGGAGTAAAAAAAAGTTAAAATGGCGGAACCATACAACACCCGTTATAGGCCTTCTATAATATAAAAGGAAGGTTAGAGTAAACATTCGATTTTGTCATGTAAAAGTAAAAAAAAAATAGTTCATTATTACTCAATATTGTGAAAATTTTTACCCATGACACAGCACACGAAAAAAAACCATAACATTTATCCAATAGGCATATTTTACTTTACCTCTCTTCGTACCCCAAAGCACTGTTTCTATCATAAATTCTATAACTGGTTATCTTAAGTTAGAACGCTAAAGATATTTGTTAAGTTTAACTAATTCTTACCTCGATTTAAATGTGTTATTTTTATTACCTAATGGTTGTTAATAAAAGGAGAATGAAACCCTTGAAACTAGCTGAAAACATATCAAAGAGAAAAATCAAAGAAACATATTGTTGAAAGTTTGAGGAAGATTGAATGAATAATAAGAAAGTTATGAGCATTTGAATATTGAGATCACTAGTGCCATGTAGATCCTCCCATCGGCAATGCGACCAAGATCTGTGATATCACACACGTACAACTCCCTCATTACTTTAGTACTTATTTCACTTATATTCTCACTTTTATAGAGTCTATCACAAGGTTAGGTGTTTTTTTTATGAGATGACAAGTACAGAGGTTTCACAACATTATATCATTGATGAATCGTTTGTCATATGATTAGAATGAGCAAAAAGAGATGTTTTGGGGTATATTTTCAGTGTCCGAATGGGAGAGTTGTACGTGTGTGACATCACAGATCTTGGTCGCATTGCCAATGGGAGGATCTCCATAGCATTAGTGATCTCGACATTCAAATGCTCATAACTCTTTTATTGCTAGTCCTATTTTACTCAAAGTTTTGTTGATCTTATTCTTTGATTTTTCTGCTTTCACAAAAGCTAACTTGCTCCAAGAGTTTCATTCTCCTTTAAGATGAATAGAAATGGATTGTCAGCGGAATATAATTGTATGCCGATTACTGAACTTTCTTAAAGATGAGACTTATTGATTTAACCACGACTTTAAATCAACCATCGTCATGGGAATCGATAAACCTATTTGGGGACGGTAACTCATCGACGGATGTATATCTTAACATGTTTGAAGCGATAAAATAGACTCCAATTGAGTTTCAGTTTCAGGCTTTTAACTTGTTTGGGGGAGAAAACGACCCCGAAATGAATATTCGTTGTTTGGAAGTTCCTTAAGATATTCCCTGACTTGATATAAAAAGTAGATACATCCGACAGTATGTTACTGATTTGGAACATCCTTTGAACATGGTAAGAGATTTCTCTCTTTGTGCATGACCTAAATATTCTAGTCTGCAGACAGCAGACCCTGATTGAAACTTTGATCAACAAGTGGGTCTCCACGTAAAGACTAGCACATACAAAACGAGCGAGAGGGCCTTCAGTACATAAGGCATGAATATAGGCTGCACATTCAGACCCTTCACTCGAGTGAAGGGTTTGTACAGCAGACTACCAATACGGTAAAGGTGCCACGAGCCTAATTACATCAGGAGGGCTAAAGATATTCGTTCGACCCAACCCATTCGAATTTTTTCAATTTGATATCGCTGATTGACAAAAGTGTATGAATATGATTCAAAATCTAACACTGATTCTAGAAATGGTAACTACTGAACTTCCTTTTTCAAATTGGGAAGATATATCAATGATTTGGAACTATTTTTTGACTGGCGGATGAATTGGGGCTATTTTACTGTTTCAGTTGATGAATTTGATCCCAACATAGTTATCTTCATAAATGGCGATTTATTTTTAAAATGAGCGGCTACGATACCCTTCTCTGGTCAGATATGGAATGTCAGATATATATCCTATCCAAAGGTAGTAAACATTCGACCCTCTAATTTCATATTTATTTTTTATGAATTTTTCTTAAGTGCCATTTTAACACACAAGTCTATGGGGAATGTTTTACGCGCGTGACACCCTATATATTATGGCTGTATTCTGGGCAACCGGAAAGTTAAAACAAACTCGTCAAAGAGGGAGTTATCACATTATCCACTCAGGGGGGTGAAACTCCGCTTCTGCATCCGGTCAGACATGGGGAAATTTTGGAAGGTCAAAAGTGCACACTGCTCCCATTTTTCGCGTACAAGCCTATGGACACCGCAACTTTATGACACACCAGCGAAACGGAGGCGTGGTCATAATTGGCCTGCGCGCACAGCGTAAAAATATGCAAATAAGTGTATTGTCACTAATCAGCATAATGCGCGACGTGATTGAATATGAAATGAATTCATAGAGCATGCGATTAATATGGTTGGATAATTGGTTCGTTGGTTGGTAGATTATGTCATTCATTTCCCCGATGTTTTCATCTTTCATTGCTTACATATTTTTTTCTTATTATCCGTCGCAATTATTACTACATCAATTAATACAAATTTTTATTTGCAAATTAAGCTATTTCCCTGGAAGACATGGAATGGAAGCCTGCAAGGGATTCATTAATAGGGCTGAACTAAGGGGTCTGATTGTTCTGTTCATCACTGCATATCATTTATTTTCATTACACATCATTAAGATCCATGATTATTTGTATGTTTGTTTGGTGTTTTTTTTTTTTTTTTTTTTTGGGGGGGGGGGCGGTTAAATGCTTAACTTACCAAAGATATCTGAGCAAGAGAGCATATCAATCAGAAGGTCATTTTGTCTTTATTTTGAAATTGAAATGAACAATCTAGTGCAAATCTTATAAAGATTTTTTTAAAATCTGAGTTTGGGATGGGAGCAAAAGACAGCCCAGTACCCCCCCCCCCTGCATGAATTAGCTCTCATCAAGGCTATCTTATAAAGGTCCCTTCCAAACAAAATACAATTTTTGTACCTGCCCGTCCCCAAAATCTCTATATCAATCCTCCCCCCCCCCCTCTCTCTTCCACACACACACACGTACATACCAGCATACCACATGATTGTGCGAGCAAACAATTATTCTCATGTCATTTTTATTTCTATCCCACTCTTAAATCAAACTCATTTATCTCTTCAGGAAGAATATTTAATTTTGCTGTGCCTGATCACAGTATGCCATGTTGTAATGGCTTTTATGGGCTATATTGCCATGCATGGTATTTTGATACTTTGATACTCTTACCTGTTGTACCGTCTAGTATTATACCTGACAAACAAAATCAATCAATCAACCAACCAATCAATCAACCAATCAACCACCCAACCAATCAACCAATCAATCAATCAATCAATCAATCAATCAATCAACCAACCAACCAACCAACCAACCAACCACCCACCCAACCAACCACCCAACCAACCACCCAACCAACCAACCAACCAACCAACCAACCAACCAACCACCCAACCAACCAACCAACCAACCCCAACCAATCAATCAATCAATCCACCAATCAATCAATCAATCAGTACCACCATCATATTCCAGTCATATAGAAGTATTCTTCATTATCATCACCATCATCTAAATAGTGCCATTTCATCACAACACAGTTTGGTAGCAATGACATCATCATCACATATATTTCATGCAATATGAATTGGTGGATTAAATAAATCACAAATATCAAAATTAGAAAGTATATTTCAAAATAAAATGTTTATTAAGGAATCAATTTTCAAATACGTGATTAAAATATTCCTAATCCTATCCTTTTTTTCTTGCCAAAGCATCACATAATATCAGCAAAATGCATATAATGAATGCAACAGAAATTGCAAGGCTGTTACAAGGGAAGGGATGTAATTTTTTTTGTAAAATCTAGAGAAGAAAAAAATTATGTATTCACTTTCATGAGTATTGATAAGCCTTATATAGTCAATATAAGGGGGCATCAAGGGTGTCATTAAAGAAAGATTAACGATATACCTCTCTCTCAAAGTCGGTTACTCAAATATCAAGTCATTTTTTAAAGCATTTACTGACAAGAAATAGTATGCTAATCTAATCAAGGGCACTTCACAAAAAAGGGGAGCACATTGCCACATTTCTCTAAAAAGTGCCTTTCCAAATCTGCACATCAGTATATCAGTAACAAAATTACTAATTGTCTATTTGTTGTGAAGTGCTGCTAGAGCTGTGTTCTATTTGCAAAAAAAAAAATTTTTTCAGAGCTAATTTAGTTCATAATACGGGATATGGACAATACAGTGTTACAACATGGACCTATTACGAAATAGGTCCATGGTTACAAGAACAACAAGAGATTAAAACCGAACAAAATAGTGCAACTTTTCACTTCCCCCCAAAAAAAATTCAACATCCTAATGTCTAGCACTACAGGTCATTGTTTCATAAAGACTTCAATTATGGTAAATTTGCCCTGATTGTCACTAACAACTAGCATAGGAACCTCAATGCTGATCTGTTACTTTAATGTTTCCATGGTAATTACCAGAATGGCAAAGTTATAGTGGTAAGTCTTAATGAAATGGGGTCCAGAAGTGACGGTGATTTTTTTTTAAATCCTTTGTTCTCTCACCTTTTTTTTTATTATGCAAAATTTTCAATGAAAATCCATTATTTCCATTCCCAATTTCCAATCCATTATTTGTCTTAAAAGACTTATGTATGTCTGTAGGCATGTATGTTGATTGTTGAATAACCCAGAGCTCAGTAATAATAATAACAATAATAATATAGGTATATTTACCCAGGGTAGCCACTTCAGTTTCGAAAACTGTTCTACCAGCGGGCTCTGCTATTATTATTAAAGAACCATTCTAAATTTATTATATTACAAAAAACCTATCCTTTTCAAACTACTAATGTCATTAAAGTTCTTTCATTACTATAAGTATTACATTTAGATGATTAGAACATTAACAGATGTGTAGTTCAAGCAACAATTAATATGTATCAAGTTGACACATTTATTAAAATTGGTTCAATTCTTAAAATGTGTAATTGCGATGAAGAACTACTTGTTACAAAACTGGGCCTACATATTTCTGCTCAATCTGCCCTTGTGATACTCAAACAGCCTGCGAAACCTGCATGGTAAACAAAAAGAGAAAATAACAAAATAAGCTGCTGATATAAATTATTCTTACTCTTCTAGTCCAGTTTATTAAGAAGTTTTAAACTTTTTATTATTCTTCCACGCAATATTCTTTAGATAATGCACATGTAGAATTTTTTTCTACTATAGCCAGATAAAAATCATAGATCAGTATTTATAGATCATTCTTCATATGACTTTTTATGACTAAATGTGCAAACTCATTCAAATATATATCATAAGATTACTCTCAATATTTTGTCCTTTTTTATTTGTATACAGAGTAACTGACTTTTAAAGTTATTTATGTATGACTAATATAGATAAAAGATATGGACAATAAGTATGCATTGATGATAATGGAAATACTGAATCTAAATAAATATGAACTCTCAATTTAGCTTTACTATATGGGATAACACAATGCAGAAAAAAAAAAGTTGCTATAGCCCCCTCCCCCCAAGGAAATAGGGGCCTTTTTAAACAAAAACAAGCATACCTTGCAAGTTTTCAGTTCAGATATCCTGTTCCTCATCAGATTGTAACTCTTGGTGATAAGCAAATGGTAGTTGACTTTGTACTTCTGACTGGGCAGGGACTGCTAAGAACTTGATCCCATTGGATCTGCAATTTAAAATACACACAATACTTTACAGTTTAGAATTTTAGAAGTGATAAACAAACTTCCTCTTTTTAATTTTTGTTCTTCAAAATTTCCAGCTAGTCATATCCTAAGCCTATGAATATTCCCAACTAGAAAAAAGGCTGGTCTGGACCCAAAGCTTCCTTCTCTCTATATCATGTTCTACTGAAATAGGCATACCTGGCTGTTTCCACTGACCATCTTCATTGTTAACAAGAGTCAGTAAATGGTTCAAGCATACATGGCCTACTATAGCGAAGCCTTTTGTCAATCTTCAAGATAATGTATATACACCAAGCCAGCTTTGACAGATGTAGGATAATTGTTATTTGTATGGTAATTTGGCTCTCGCTCATTCACCAGTGCGAGACAATTATTTATTTTCTTGCACTATAGTATAGACATGTGAATCTCTACGTCTAAGTGATTTCCTCTTTAAGTTTGATTTTGGTTTTAAAAAATGAAAATAAAAAAAGGTTAGCTTGCTCGCAAGTTTAAACGACCCTTTACCTTTTACCATAAATACGGTCAAGTGAGGACAAATAAAAACAAATTGGATCAGCCCCTTTCTCTGCTTATTCTGATAAAATTAAAAATGGGGCACTTTAAATTTTCTCAACCCTTCCCATAAAAATTGCACACTCATGTTAGCCTATACGATAATACAGCAGTTTGAAACCTGTCAAAGAAATGTTGGCCCAAACAAAATAAGAATCATTTAACTCCGTTATATTAGGCTAATCACATACTTTAAGTCCAACGGTCCAGGCAGGGACTAGACTAATAAAGGGGTTAACTTCAATCTTCGTAGAAAAAGTCAAACCAGACAGATCTAGAATTTCATTTTCAGAAATCTAGATCTAAGTTTAACCTATCTCAGGGCCTTACTTAGTTACTTTTAGTTTTAGTAAAAAAAAGACCAATGTTTTAATCTATCTCAAATCATTCCATGACCATTTCCATGGGCTTGGTCTTGGCAGTATCTACCAATATCATTCCGAATAAAATAGAATTTAGGGGCCGAGCCCTAAGTTAGGCCTTACTTAGTTAGAATGTGAAATAGCGGTGTAAAAAAATCAGTAGGCCCAGGCCTAACTTTTAACTTCAAAGTTCAACTCTAACTTTAGGCTTAGCTTGTTTGACACCAAGTCCCAACACCTATACAACGGCAATTTCGCAGCCGGCTGGCACCGGCGGTACCGAAGGCTGTGTCCCGCTCTGACTATTTGGCTTAGATTTGATGCAGCTTTGCCGTTACTGAACAAGTCCACATCTACCCCTGATAGTGATAGAACTGAAATACAGATTTAATAAGGACACACATGAAGCATTTCAATTAACCAACTTTGCTCTACGAAAAACTGCATTACTTTTTGAGAAAATATGTCAGTAAGATCTCAGATTTATTTGGGATCAGGAAAGAGAAATGGAAATATGGAAATTGGTTTACGGTACGCAGTACGTAAAGGCCCTGACTGCGACGCCGAACCCCAGCAAACACATTACAATTACAATTGAGATCAAAGCACGAAATTGAACTTAACTTACTTTTATTTGTATAGAATACCATTACTTTGATGTCGATGTTCCCTCAAAGATTTTCTGCTCAACTGAATTTCACTCAGAAATCATGATTCCTGACACTAATTCTATAATCAGATAATTAGTCTTGCTATTGTATTTCAAAAAGTTGAATTTCGCAGAGTCAAAAAGAACGACACTTCGCACAGATATCGTAGGGAATTGTGGGACGGGGAAAAATGTTTAATGCATGAGGACATGAATAAAACATTAGCGTTTTATCCAATCATACAAGTGCATTATGCGTATTTTGACGTCATTACTCATGAATTAAACATTGACCTTCCAAAATCAACCTTCAAATTGGCCAAATGGCAGCCATGTTTGTTATGTACAAAACCTATGGAAAATCAAAAACGCGCGAAAAGAGTTCCCTCTCTAGCTCCCTTCGGGAGCTTACGTATACGTAAGATCGTATCTCTGTGTATCCACTATGGGCTGACACAGTACACATTGCTGCCACTCAATATTGGTTTGTCTTATAGTAATAAACATAAACTCGAAAATGCGAATATTTTACTGAGCGTTAAAGATGATTGTCTTCTTTCTTTTTAGTGAATTCAGGTAGTATTATTATCACAAGATAAGAGGTGTTCGTTGGAACCTTCTGTTCCTCCATTAACAGCGAATGAACATGCATTTTCTCTAAACTTCTATATACACTAAACTTCTATACCCACACTTTTCAACTTTCCATAAGTTATGACAAGTATGGGATACCATAGTCAAAACTTATCATCATCATCATTATACTGACAATAGTGACTGAACGAAAGTTTTATGGGGGGGGGGCAAAATACGAAAATGCTAAAAATATATAAACCTGCGGGAGTAAGGGATTTTTTCTACACACTCAATGGGTGTCATTTTGTGACCCCCCAAAAAATCTGCTGGTACAGAGGGGACATGACCTCCCACCTCCACCGTTGTGCAATGATCATGTAACTGATGAGTAATGAATCACGTATGTATTTACTCTCTCGATTTAAAAAAATATCTTTCAAGCAATCCGCTTATGACTTTCATTCTCCCGCAAATTGTGAATATTATAATAATTTGTTGTAGTAGATCATAATTATTTGTTTAGCATGATATCTTTGATTAATTTTGTTTTCTTTATGATTCACGCCAAAGACAGTAATCAATGTACTTTGCTTGTTACGTAACGGAAATACGAATGAAATGAATGCATAAGAAAAAAATAATCAAATCAAACTATAAGGGCGTGGTTTTAGTGGTTCTGAATCTTCCAGCCGCGCCTTTCAAACAGAGAGTCATGGGTTCGAATGCTAGCCCTGGCGTGTTTTCCTTCAGCAAGAAATTCATCCACATTGTGCTGCACTCGACCCAGGTGAGGTGAATGTGTACCTGCTGAGATTGATTCCTTGAACGCACTGAGCGCTGTTGAAAAACTGGTAGCCCTTGCTTAAGCCGGGGTAATCATAATTATAACAGAGCTTTGTATGCTCACCCAAAAGGCGCTTCATAAATTCAGGTATTATTTTTAAAATGTAGAGTCAATATTGGGTAGGTGCACCTGACCATGCGCTCCCTCGATTACGCCTGGACATCCATACCACATAATTTAAATTAAATAACTGGGCCCCGTCTTACAAAGAGTTACGATTGATCCAATCAATTGTAACTCTATGGAAATCCATCTGTGTCATAATTTTTTTTCCAGGAAATTTGCGAAATGTCCTTTGTAAACAAAGAAGAACACACCACGTCAAAAAAATCAATGAATTTATGGATATACATTTATATCTATTACAAAAAAACCCATGCATTTTAGATGTTGACTTTGCTGGCTTTCCATAGTTGCGATTGATTGGATCCGAATCGCAACTTTTTGTAAGACGAGGACCTGGAGTACCTAACTCAACCAAAACAAACACAAAACATGATTGTTCTTCTTGATACATGATACAATATAGAAACATGATTGTTCTTCTTGATACATGATACAATATAGAAACATGATTGTTCTTCTTGATACATGATACAATATAGAAACATGATTGTTCTTCTTGATACATGATACAATATAGAAACATGATTGTTCTTCTTGATACATGATACAATATAGAAACATGATTGTTCTTCTTGATACATGATACAATATAGAAACATGATTGTTCTTCTTGATACATGATACAATATAGAAACATGATTGTTCTTCTTGATACATGATACAATATAGAAACATGATTGTTCTTCTTGATACATGATACAATATAGAAACATGATTGTTCTTCTTGATACATGATACAATATAGAAACATGATTGTTCTTCTTGATACATGATACAATATAGAAACATGATTGTTCTTCTTGATACATGATACAATATAGAAACATGATTGTTCTTCTTGATACATGATACAATATAGAAACTTAAAGGGGAAGTTCATCCTGACAAAAATTTATTGTAAAAATAACAGATTTTTTTTTGCTAAGTAGACTGACTATGAACAAATCAGAATTGCTCTTTGAAATTAGCGATCAATCGCTAACCTTTGTGTTACGGGACCCTGATCATAACTTTTGCCGGGCAATCTCAACGACGAAGATGGCGCTATACTGAAACGAATCAGATGACATATCGACCAAAAAATACCTATCTAATGTAAGAATTATTGAAGTTGATATTCATAGTATATTCAGCCTATCAAATTGTTTTATATTCCTGTTTCTCGACTGTGTTCGTGAGAAAAGCTTTCTGATACGTTTGAAACATCTGTAAAATTACGAAACTCAAAACAAAAAGTTGACTTTTATTCTAACTTTTAGATGTAGATAGATGCTCGGGTCATATTGACAAACAAGAACTATTAACAGTGGCGGATCTACGGGGGGGGGGGGTGTGAGGTTTAGGGGGTTTAACCCCACCCCCCACCCCCCCCCCCCCCTTATTCGGCTGCCAAGTAAAACAAAAAGTAATGACCTATTTTTTGGAGCCAACGCTAAATTACCTTCATTTTTTTTTTGGCTTGCTTGCTTGTCAAATTTCTCGTTCAACTCAACTCCTGATAAAACCACCCCCTCCCCGTTGAGTATTATAGGCAATTGCCTTTTTTTGTCAAACGCTTTTTAGATCAATTTGATGATCGAAATCTGACTTGCCAGCTCACAGTGTTTCCTTTCTCCACTCCCAAAGGAACAGAAATAAAACAATTTAGGCCTACCTCCGTTCTGGCTCACAAAATCATCTCTCTGAAATTACTCTCAAGACCAAATCATATGGGGATCGGGCATTCCAAAAAGCTGCACCAGCACAATGGAATTATCTTCCACCGACATTACGAAATATTAAAGGTATTGTTTAACTTTGTGAGCAGCCGATTTAAGTTCTCAAACCAAGATGAAACATGTGTACAAGTGCATGTATTAGAACTAATAAACCCTGAAAACAACCATTATTGAGAATGAAAAGCTAAAACTACAAGGCAAACCCCGATTTTGTAAAAAGGCGTCTTATAGACGCCTAATTAGTACACATAAGTGTATGGGATGAAATTAAGATGGTGTTTTCGGTCACTTTATATTTCAAATTTTGAAGCACTAAATAATTGTTTTCGAACGCAATTTTTTCTGGGCTTCATTTTTGTAACATATCACAGACACAGGTGACAAGTGTAACCTTCTAGCTCAGATTAAAAAAAAGTCAAACCAATGTTAACCAATCACTTTAACCAGCTTGAGAAATTCAAAGTACAATTAAAAACCCACCTCTTTCAGACTGTTTAACTTTATAGTCACATGTATATTCAATCCATGTTTAATACTTTTTGATGTTATGTATGATTATGTGAGGGTCTAATTTTTAACCACGTTTCCTGCTTTCCTCACGCATAGAGACCTGTAGGTGTTACGCGAATTAATTACCTAAATCCTACAAGTAGCGCTAAAATGCAAAACCGTAATAACGATGGCGTGCACTATAAATGTGGACGTAGAGAGACCAAATGAAGAGCAGTTTAATCCGAATAGGACTGAGGTTGCATTCATCCTGATTTCTTTTTCAAACTTATAGCAATTTTCTTTGGACTTCCTCAGAGATAATTCAAATAAAAAAGGATTGTTTTTTCGAATTTATGAGCTTTCGTTAAATCACCAAGTGCATATCACAATTCATATTCATCACTAGATTATAATGGCTTACAATGTGAAAGATGTAGAATAATAATAAAACGAGCTGAATAAACTTTGCCATTTTACTTCGAAATTCATTTTAATCAAGTACCTGATCAAAATATAACATCGGCGTTTATTTTGTGAAATAATTTTGTTACCATTAATACACTTATTTCAATATAAAACACGTGCTTTCTAATATCCAAGTGCTCAACGGTTCATTTTGAAAAATAAAAACATTACGGAGAGAGAAAGAGAGAAGAAAGATAGAGGGAAAGAGGAGAAGGGGGGGGGGGCTCCGGATATTTCAAAATTTATATTTTCACAAAGAATACAGTGACCACTCCAATTTTGTAAGACTATGATGTTCGGGTATAATTCACATGATTGACCCTCTACCAAAGATTGCATTTTTATGATGATCGATAATATCATTTGTAAGCTTTGCTTTCCGTATTAGAAAGATGGTATTAAGACGATGCCTCATTTTATATACAGATTTATGAAACACTCGTTTCAAAACTGACAATTAACTAATCATGTATATATGTGATCGTTTCCAATATTGAAGACGCATATATTTTGACTAGGTTTAGCGCTCTGAGAAAGATGTGAAGCATTATGCCTACTTTTGATAAACAAAATATACAATTTCTTATGCTAAAATGTGAATTATTATTATTTTTTTATTGTATGTGCATGTTAATTTACAACAGTTGGTTTATCACTCTTGTCCAAGTACCACTCGGGAAACATTTCCTTTTAATGGAGGGGGGGGGGGGGGGTGGGGGACGTCATATCATATGATATTGCTTAGGGGCACCAAAACTTGGTCCGCGCCTCCCATCCAACTACCACCCCCCTCGGTCTGAAATCCTGGATATGCGTAATATGGTTATTACTTTTTATTTAAATTCATGAGGAGATTGACTCAATTGCCTTCGGGAATTCATCATTTCCAAGAGGTTATCAATAATATTCCTGAAGGATATTCCAAAACGACTAACAAAAGTAATTACAATTCCCGCTCATTATTCTATAGTGGGGCCTACTCTGATGAGAAGTTAAAACGAAATTGTTTAAAATATTTCTTTTTAAGAATAAGGGCATATCTTTACGATTTAACGCATGCACTAATAATTTTTTTATATCATTGTACAGACTAACTGATTAAACGAGATTGTAGATTACAACACGCATCCAGGCTTTCGTCGCCAATGCGCGGACAACGGCCGAGATACGTTTTTTCCAGTCATGATCATGATCATCATCATTATCCTCATCATGATTATCATCATGATCATTATCATCATCACACCCTCTCTCTCTCCTTCATAAGTAGACCCCACCTTGACTATTTGAGCTTCAACATATTTGATACCTAGAAATATTAAGTTGTTGCCGCCCATGAATGCCATGGTATGAGAATAAAGCAATGCATTATATTAGAGTAGTATTCGGATACAACTATGACAACGTGATCTAAAACGTCGGTTCACGTGGGGAAGTTCATTCTATTATCAGTCTGGGATCAAGGCAGCTGAAAATGAGAAAAACAAACAAACAAGTGGAGCGCCTCTGGCAGTCTCACCTGCATCACGCGATTCAATATAGCAGCAGTGCTGACTTTGAAAAATACTATAAAATAATTATTCACAAAAAACACTTTTCATATTATGATACATTACTATGTTCATTGACAATAAATGACATTTGACCTTGATCATGCGACCTAAGACTTGTCAGTGATACTTGACTACCCGTCTATCAACATTTTCTAAACTATATCTACAAACTTTGAAAGTTATGACAGCAATTTAATAATTACCTCCAAAATGGCCAACGTTTATTGACCTTAAATGACCTTTGACTTTAGTCATGTGACCTGAAACTCGCATGAGATGTTCAGTGACACTTGATTACTCTTATATGTCCAAGTTTTATGAACTAGATCCATATGCTTTCAGAGTTATGATGGTTATTCAACAAATACCCCCAACAGACATGGTAAAAGGTAAATTAACGTTGGCCTTGTTGGGGGTATTTGTGACCTGAAACTCGCACAGGGTGTTCAGTTATACTTGATTACTCTTATTATTACTCTTATATGTCTAAGTTTCATGGATCAGATCCATAAACTTTCAAAGTTATGATGGTAATTCAACAGATACCCCCAACTTGGCGAAAGTTCACTGAACCTAAATGACCTTTGACCTTAGTCATGTGACTTGAAACTCAGACAGGATATTTAGTAATATTTCTAAGTTATGCTGTCATTTCAAAAACTTAACCTTTGGTTAAGATTTGGTGTTGACGCCGCCGTCGGAAAAGCGGCGCCTATATAGTCTCACTCTGCTATGCAGGTAAGACAAAAAAAGTATCAAAGCGTATAGGTTTGACATCAATGAATATTGCTGTTAAATATTACCGAATTGATATAATGGGAGTGAATTTCATAACCCTAATAAAATTCAAACTTAAGTTTTGCATTCTTAAATCTAATTCCTTCAGCCAGTACAAACATCCCCCCACTTTTTACGAAAGAAATGAAAAAAAAAATCACAAGAGATAAGTGTTTTATTGGTGAAAATTCTTCCTGAAATACCGCTTAACAAATAAAACAATATTATTGAATCATAAAATGCAAATAAAGAGCCAGTTCACCATTTCCAAACGAAATTCTTATGTCCTTATTATAACATTGAAGAGAAACTCCCGTTTCTTCCAATTCATCAATGTTGGGGTCTTTGGGAAGGGATTAAGATGGAATGTCAATTCTTTTTTAATGTAATCTCTAATAAAATCATTAAACCATCATGGGGTAAAAAAGATAATAATATTGGAGGGGTATTTGCCATATGGACATACAGTGGCGTAACTACGGGGGGGGGGGGCATGGGGGGCACGTGCCCCCCCCCCCCCCCAATCGGCTGACCAAAAAAAAAACGGGGAAAAGGGGGAAAGGAGAAAAGAGGGAGAAAGGAAGAGAAGCGTATAGTGGGAAAGAAGAAAATATTATTCATTATAACGTTATATTATAATTGTGTTATGTTACATTACTTAAGAAACATTTTTATCATAACTTAATGAAACATAATTTGCCCAGGGCCTACGTCCAGGGCCGTAGCCAGAAGCATTTTGTTGGGGGGGTGTGCCGGCTAAATTTGCCAACTAAATTTGGCGTGACAGCGCCAACGTGAGCACAGGGGGAGTCTGATGGGGGATGTGCCCCCCCCCCCTACAATAATCACATGCTAAAGGATTTTGAATTTTTAAAATTGAATTAGTGGCATTTGGTGAATACTTTAAGGTAAATTATACAAATATATACAAAGATATTTGCACTTTAAAAATAAACATTTTGGATCAAAATAGATAGGCTAGTGTGCCGTAGTTGCTAACTTGCAGTATAATGATATACCCTATGCATTAATAATATCAAAATCAAAGATTTTTTAATTTTTTATTGACCTTCTGTGCAAGATGTCTCAACTAAAATTTCAAGTGCTACTGCTAACAGTGGCGTACCGTGGGTCACGGCATTGGGGGGGGGGGGCACCAGCAAAAATTTAGAGTCATTAAGTGGGCGCGCGAAGCGCGCTCAATTGCCAGGTATACTGACCTGATAGAGACATTTTAAGGACTGTGCCATTAAACGGATATGTATCTTAGTGATCAAATAATGCGAGCGCGAAGCGCGAGCTGAAAATGTTTGATATTCAGTCCTAAAAAGGGACATTATAAGTAAAGTTTTGTAATCATGATACGTACCTGTCTTACAAAACAAACAATGCGAGCGCGAAGCGCGAGCTGAAATTTTTTGTATAACTTAACATTTTCAGGACTATCTTTTGGAATTTATGAAGTGCGTACGTATCTCATCATAGTCATCTAATGCGAGCGCCAAGCGCTTGCTGCTTTTGTTAGAATTACACTGGCACATGAAGCACTTTTTGTGGTCATTGTAATCATGAACATGATACGTATTTCACTAATGAAATATTGCGGGCGAGAAGCGCGAGCTGACAATTTTTGAAATTCAGACCTGAAGAGGGGCATTCTATATATGGCTTGTTTGTAGGAATTTACTATTTCACTAATTAAGTGTAGCGAGCGCGAAGCGCGAGCTGAAAATTTGTTATAATTAGATCAGAAAAAGGGACATTTTAGGACTGTCTTTAGGAATTCGTGCACTGCAAAAACGCCGGTGTTGATTTAACACCAGCCTGGTATCTATATCGGTCCACACCAATGCGAACGTAAGCACATACTGGAAATGTTTTATTAAGGCCTTAAAAGGGGGCAATCACTTTAAGTATATAGTCATGAAAAAAGCATATGTCACTACATAAAACAATGATAACTTGAAGTGCGAGAAGATAGTTTGGTGCATAATCTTTGTGGACTTAAAATACAACAGGACTATATATCTCATTAGTCAGACAATGCGAGCACCAGGAATGATGCAACCCCAACCTGCCCCCATCCCCACCCTAAGCACCTTCTGACACCATAAATAAAAATAAAAAAAGTTTAGTAAAAATAACTTAGAACATTTTTTGTGTTTTTTGCCAACTGCAAACTTGTATACAAGTCTACCAGTTGTAGACTTGTCTTCATGAATTTGCCAACTGCAGAGTTACCAGTTTTGTAAGTCTTGTGTTCTGTTCTTTTCAAATCTGAAACGGGGCAGTATACGTGTACATCACTTTGCTGACTGGTAGAGCGTATAGTGTTCTGCCACTTTAATAGGCCCACTTTATAATTTGCCAACTATACTTTGGCTTTGATTATTCAACTTAAACCTTGGAAATTCATCCCACCCAATATTTATGTACCTATTCTTGCCTCTAATTTTACAAAACTAATGTGTTTGTTAAATCGTCAATAATTGTGGTATAATTTGCAAACTAACAAGCTTGTTCATATTGGGGGAGGACTGGGGGCTTACTTTGTGTGTTATTATAGCTCCATCTGTTTTGTACTCAGTATTTTGCTGACTAGTAGGGCTCTAAGCCTGGCTACATGGACTTGGATTTGCCAATTGGTTGTCTTTACTCTAAAAGTCGTAACCTTCTTCGAAGTTAGTACCCCTATTTTTCTTTCCTTTTCTTTCTTTCTTTCTTTCTTTCTTTCTTTCTTTCTCTCTCTCTTTCTTTCTTTCTTTCTTTCTTTCTTTCTTTCTTTCTTTCTTTCTTTCTTTCTTTCTTTCTTTCTTTCTTTCTTTCTTTCTTTCTTTCTTTCTTTCTTTCTTTCTTTCTTTCTTTCTTTCTTTCTTTCTTTCTTTCTTTCTTTCTTTCTTTCTTTCTTTCTTTCTTTCTTTCTTTCTTTCTTTCTCTCTCTCCCCCTCTCTCTCTTTCTTTCTTTCTTTTTCTCCCCTATCCCCCCCTATCCTCCATTTTGCCAACTGGTACATGATTTTGCCGACTGCCACGAATGTTGGGGGGGTGTCACACCCCCCCATACCCCCCCTCTAGCTACGGCCCTGCCTACGTCTTCATTGTTCCTGGTGCTTGCATTGTCTGTTAACGAGATATATAATCCTGTTGTACTGAAACATCCCGTTTTCAAGTCAATATAAACCAAATATATTTCCTAGCACTTGAGTTATCATTGTTTTATGTAGAGACATATGCTTCTTTTACATGACTCAAAAAGTGATTGCCCCATGTTAAGGTCTTCGTATATATGAAACATTTCCTGTCCGTGATTACGTTCGCATTAGTGGATTGGTGAGATATGTCTGCTCTTCATGAATTCCTAAAATCAGTCCTTAAAATGTCCCTTCTTCTGATCTGAATATCGCGCTCGCATCATTTGGATATTGAATTACGTATGGTCCTAGTTAATTCCTACAAAGAAACCTTAGAATGCCCCACTTCAGGTCTGAATTATCTAAATTTTCAGCTCGCGCTTCGCGCTCGCAATTTTTGATTAGTGAGATGCGTATGATAATCATGATTGCAATGACTACAAAAAGTGTTTCATGTGTTCAGATGTAATTCTTATAAACCAGCAAGCGCTTGGCACTCGCATTAGATGACTATGGTGAGATATGCATACTCTTAATGGATTCCTAAAATATATTCCTCAAAATCTCGCTGTTTGGGGTCAAAATATAAGAAAACTTCAGCTCGCGCTTCGCGCTCGTATTGTTTAGCGAGACAGGTACCTATCATGATTACACAAATTTGACAATAATGTCTCTTTTTAGGTGAGAATATTAAAAAAATTCAGCTCGCGCTTCGCGCTCACATTATTTGATCAGGGAGATGCACATCCGTTTAATGACATTGTCCAGAAAATGTCTCTATTAGGTCAGTATAACTGGCAACTGAGCGCGCTCACTCAGTGATTCAAACATTTTGCTGGTGCCCCCCTCCCCAATGCCGTGACCCACCGTACGCCACTGTGGACATATCAATGACAATTCCTTGCATATCTAAAAACATGTAGCAAAAAAAAAATAGCCAAAATATTTCAGTCATCCCTCCCACCCATCAACACGGATTTACGCCAGTGCCTTCAGCTGATGTAAGGATTGAGAAACTGATTTGGCATTTTACAGCTAAAGCTTGTAAGTTTCGAAAACTTCGTAATTCACGAACAGCTTTATGAAACGGCCTCAAGTATGGTCATCTCGCAGGGACGGATCCAGCCTTCGCCAATAGGGGGGGGGGGGCAGCGGATTTTTTTTCAGCCACATTTTCCCCGATCGGCCGCTCGAAATGGATTTTTGATTCTTTGAAAGGGTAGTCCTAATAGTCACTTCTAAGCTTTATTCTTATATATAATAATCCCAAGCTTTACTTGAATAGTGCGAGCGCGAAGCGCGAGCTATTTCTTTATTTCATGGATTTTGTCCTAAAATTTAAACACTCTGGGCAATGTTTGTGATCCTAAACGAGATGTTTATCCAACTAAATGATTACTGCGAGCGCGAAGCGCGAGCAGAAATTCTTATTAGATCTACATGTATACGTTTTTGTCTGATAAAAAAAGATCTGTCTGCGGCTGCTTGCAGTTAGCCATGAAGACATTACATATTTCAACAATCAAATAATGCGAGCGCGAGCTGAAAATGTTAACATTCTACCTGAAGAATTTAAATTTTGAGCACTTTTTGTAATCGTGAAAAGGGTAAGTATATAACTAAACAATTGATGCGAGCGCGAAGCGCGAGCGAAAAAAATCGAGATTTACACCTAAAAATGGGACACTCTATGCATGTTTTGTAAATCATGAAAAGGATGAGTAATTGGAAATCTTCCTACATTAATAATGCGAGCACAAAGCGCGAGCAGACAGTTTTTCATATTGTGATCTGAAACTGGGTAATGATTTAAGTAGAGAACAAGCTGCGTATCTGAATCAAATATGCGCGCTCGTATTTCAGACTTCGACCTTTAATCATGGTATTCTAAATACTTTTTTTTTACCATGAAAATCAACAAAGCGACCGCGAAGCGCCAGCTTAAAATATTTGATATTTCGATCTGAAAAAGGGTCAATTTAAGCTTTGTATTCAAGCACTTTGTAGGAAATTGTGAGGTGGATATGGATCACAGTTAAAAAAAAAGAGCTGATATGTTTCATTATTATTACTTTGAGTTTTGACATAGCACCGGGACATTCTAAGGACATTATGTCATCATATGAAAATGATGACTATCTTCCTATTTCTCTTCCTAAGCGCGAGATGAAACTTGTCGATATTCCATTCTAAAAAATAGACAATTTGGTTATTGAATCAATATCTTACTTTTTTTTTAATCTAATAAGCCTAATGAGAGCGCGAAATCTGTTAATATTATGGCCTTAAAAACTGGACATTTAAAGCACTTTTGTAATTATGAATAAGATGCATGAGTTAACATATTTACAACAATCAATGCGAGCACAAATCGCAGGCGGAAATTTTTGATAGACTGTCTTAAAATGGGGATTTTAAGAAGTTTGTTATAGAATTATTATTGAAATATACATAACTAATCAATCAAAATGTGAGCATGCAGCGCTAGCTGATACGTTTTGACAATCTGACCTGAATAGGGATATTTTTAAAACTTTATGGAATACCGGAAAATAGTAGGTACCTGACAAATCAAAATTTGCGAACGCACAGCGCGAGCAGAAAATGCTTATATTTAGACCATAAAACATACTTTTTTACAGAGCACTTAAAAAAAAATCGATTTGTAAATCAATCAAAATAATGAAAGTTCGATTGACGAGCTGAAATTTGTTTTGTATATTGACATCAAAATTTGAAATTTTAAGCTCCATATTAAGCTAGATATGTAAATCACCTAAAAGGAAATGCGAGCGCGAAGCGCGAGCGAAAACTTTACATAGTGATATAAAAGATTAAAAAAAAATATTTTCCGAGTCTTCCCCTCATCTTATTTCATTCACTCGTCTTCTTCCTCTTATATGTTTCCCTTTCTTTTCACTTCTTTTTCTTTCTCCCCCCCCCCTTTTCTTTTTTTTGCTCCGCCAATAAGGGGGGGGGGGCTCGCCCCCTGGATCCGCCTATGCCTCGGTATACATTGCTGACGTCATAACGACCCTCCAAAGATTTTGGTTTACAATGCATCTCTTCCAAATTATGTCACCCTTTTTTCTTTCCCATCCTTTTCATCCAGCACCTTCTCAAGCGTCTTCCTTGAATAAACGTGTGCATTTTCATACTCCCAACTCCACGAAGTCCTGAAAACGTGTTGTTTTTACAGATTTCTGATGTAATTAGTCATTTTAGTTTGGGAAGCGCACACGAGCTTTGCCTCAATCAACGCCTTTATAACCGTTGAAATCTCGGATGCGACTTCGCGAGCCCGCGCCTGCACGTGCGAATTATCACACCTTTCCTATATGAGCTCCAATAACATACAGTGTGTCTTCTACCAGTAGTTTCCTTCACAAAGAAATTATCTCTTGAATTAATTCATCGATCTTACGCAAATAGACCATAATTTTGTTTTTATTTGTGAGATGCATCTTCCCCAAGATTGTTAAGGTAAAGCCTGGGCCTAATTACCCCCTGATCACGAAATTGCCATTTTCCCGCCAGCAGAGGATGCTGAAATCAACGCCTTTGCATGACTGTATATTCCATTGACTTCATGGTGGACATTATATACCAGAAGTAATTTTTGTATGATGTCAGTCTGATTAAAAGAGAGATGGGGTAGGGAGGGGGTATTCATACATGATGCCTATATAGGCTGAAAACTTACATCACAACTTTCTTTTTTAAGTACGTCTGCGTTCATGATACCAAACAGATATAAATGTTCTTCAAGACTGTTTCTCTTTCCCTTACTTACAAAAGGAAACACTGAAATGTTGCAAATTGGTCAATTCATTTAGAAATAGGATGCAAGTATTGAAAATATAAAGGGGTTTGTGATTGTTAGCAATTAAAGCTAAAGCTTTATAGTCCTTACAGTCTCGCCAGGACTTGATGGAGAAAGAAAACAAAGAAGAACGAGAATATTGCTCGTTGTCCATGACGGCCGGGTACTGAATGATGGGTGACGTGTGAGATGATAGACCACTAAGTACAACCCTGGCGCACCATCTTCAAGAGAACTATGTGAGAAGCTTACTTGGGTCCCTTTGCATAAAACGTTTGATTTTGTGGAAACCTTTCCAATACTGCAGATGAATTGTCACTAAATCTTCAAAAACAAAATATATGTTGTTTAGCAACTCTATAAATACACTTCCTGTTGATATTATTTTAGATGGAACTCCCTTGGAAAATGTATCCCATATTAAGTTTCTTGGAATAACAGTCGATAATAAGCTCTCATGGAAATTTCACATAGATAACATATGTAAAACTATTTCACGCAACATTGGTATAATTAACAAGCTTAAATTTTGTTTACCATTATCGTCCCTGCTTACATTATATTCATTTTCCCCTTATATTGCCTTATTTAAATTATGGAATTTTAGCGTGGGGTAATACACAACAAACACTCTTAGACAAATTACTCCTATTACAAAAGAAGTCTCTACGTATTATGTGTCACACGGCATATTTGTCTCATACTGACCCATTATTTTTTTAACATAAAATATTGAAAACTAAAGACTTATATTTGTTTAATCTCGGTCAGTTTATGTATAACTATAACAACAACAACCTCCCAAATGTATTTATTTCAATGTTTCCAAAAAATCAATCTATTCACAACTATCCAACAAGGCGATTGGGTGAATTTCATTTACCACTTTTAAGAACTTTGCGGGCTCAGAATACATTTATATATGATGGACCGAAGTTATGGAACTCACTTCATAATGATATAACAAATGCAAAATCTTTGAACTCTTTTAAGACTAAATTCAAATTATCTCTATCAAAACCTTATAATATACTCCCAAATTAAGTTTAATTCATCATCTCTGTCAAGTCATCATTATTACTTTAAAGACTACAATTAAAACATAAAATAATTATTATCCTTTTTTATTAAAAAAAAAATCTGACACAAGTCCTTCTCACATGTGCTCATTATTGAACCTCATACATTATTGTGTCTATCCTCTCTATTTTCTCCTCTCCTGTCCGCTTATCCGCCTTCCTATCGGTTATTTGTTCACGGCATCAATCACATTCTTCGTGCATTATATTCTTTCCAGGTTATTTTATATATTTTTTTCTCCTTTTATACACATCATTGAATCCAGTTTGCTTGAGTCCACGACGGCATGTGTTCTATCTACGTACAGCAGCACCCATCCATCTTCTCAGGGCATTCTCCCCTTTTTCTTCTCTTTTTCTGGGGGGGGGGGGTGGGGTGGGGAAGGGTGGATATTTTTAGGACGGGTTGTTTTGTCCTTTATCAAACTATATATTTTTGATAACTTTCTATTTATTTTGTGAGTATTTACCTCTCATGTATTTATTTTTTTCTCATTTGATTATCTGTATTTATACTTTATTTTGTTATCTGTTGTGTTATCTATTTTTTGAGGGGCCCACATTGTACAAGCATTGCTTTTTAGTGGGTCCCCCCATTTCCATCTTAATTTAATTTCTATTGAAAAATAGTATACATATTTAAAACCTACAATGTGTTGCCCAAATTGTCTAAGTGTTTTTTCACAACATATGTATCATTAATTTTTTTTGCAACGGATACAAATATTTATGTTTATATATGGTATACAATTTGTTTTTGTTTGATGGAAGTGAAATAAATAAATTTGAATTTGAATTGAATTGAATACCATATAACCTTGATTTCACTAATTTCACGTTACCATGGTACTAACCATATTTGCAAAATACCATGATATAGCAAGCTCCCATGCAGCTTGACCCAGATAATGTTTTATTATTTTATTGTTTCACTATGTAAATCAACTGATCCACACACTGTCAAAGGCACTATTGATGACACTACAGTGCGTATCAAAAAAAAGTTTACACTTTGAAAAAGCCCTGGGAATTCAAAAATATACAACATGAGGGTAATTTTTTCACATATAATCTTGGGTTTGGGTCTCATCCATCCAATAAAAATAAAAGTTTTGACAGAATGTTACACTTGAGTGAGCACTGTCCATTTTTGTAAAGCTCGCAGAAATCTGTTTGCGCAGAAATGCTCGTTTTCACGCTGTGTCAAGGGGAAAGGGCGAAATTAAACTTACCCTGCGAAACATTTCTCATACATTTCCCTTGCACTTTTGGTCAATTGAAATAAAACGGATACATTCAAGCATTTTGTTACAATTTTGCCACCCAAATTGAAATTTCAACACTTAGTAAGCACAACCTTTACCCTTTTTGTGCTAGCTGGATCTGAGGACATAACTGAATCTGAACAAAAGTTTATATTAGACATCTCCAGCATTTTATTCACCAAGTTTTTATCATTTAAAGTGGGTTTACATTTCATTTTTCATTAATACTTGTTTCTCCACACTTTTCCCAAGCTTTACAATGATTAACAAAATTAAAGTGAAGCCTAAGCCATTTCATGTAAATCACAGCTCAGTGTAAAGCAAATATCGTCACGATGGCCTCGGTGTGTGGGGGAGTGGGGTGGGGCGCAATGCACTCTTCGAAGTGTTTTGGGCAAGGTAACAAGTTAAAAAAGGTAAAAGATGTCTTCAAATCAATTTTACAAGCTAAATCCAACGCATTTTTCATGATTAAGGTCTACTTTTATTCGCATAACTATTTCAAAGTTCTGCGCAAATCATTTTTCACTAACTTTTCAAACGTAAGTGGTGCCCACTCAAGCGGAAATATTTTTTTACAGTTATATCGTCATTTGCTTAAATAGATCTGTACCAATGTTTAAATGTGGAAAAATGTTCAGGATATTACAAATGTAAAATTTTACAGGATTTTTTCTAAGTGTAAACTTTTTTTGATACGCACTGTATATCGATGATACCACTTCAAGAGAGATGTATTCTAAGTATGTGCAAAGACACAACGGTCAGCAGCGCGGTGCTACGATACGCTCTCAATCGCCACTCGGGACATTCTGATGTCAACAACCTGACAGACACGAGCTTAATGTTGAGCAGGTTCTGAAGTAGTTCACCAGTTTCCAATACTTTAGACTAAATGGCAAATATTGCATCAATATTGTGACATAATGGGTATATGCAAAAAGAGGATTGTAATTATGAAGCAGAAATAAAAAGAAAGTGAAAGGACTTATTTACGACATTAATTTTACTGTACATACAGCACAAATAATCTTAGACGCACTGTCTCTCTCTACCCCTTCTTTCCTGTCCTATCGTTCCTGTCCATTTGTATTTCTATGATTATATATGTATTGTGTATGCTTATGGATGTCATTTTGGGCCATCCAAACAAGCCTGATGAGCTTTCACTTCGTCCACCACTGTTTGAAAATGTATTTGTATATTGCTTTGCATATATTTTAATTTTGTGTGTGGAAATAATTGAAATGAAATTAAATGATGATGGTGATCATAATAGACGAAAGAAGTAGAAAGAGCAAAAGAGGGAGAGATAAAGAGAAAAAAGTCAGACAGAAAGTGAAAAAGAGACATCATCTTTATCTATTCATTGTAGGACTGTCACAGTACGTAAGTAAATACAACAATAAATACATGTAAATATTTTGGAGACACAATTTTGACAAGTTTTCTCAAAATGTCACCCTTTTGTGTAGCATTTACTCAGGAAGTGTGACAATGATTATTTGCGACGGAGAAAATACGTAAGAATGAATGATTTTTAGGCGAAACCACTTGTAGATTAGGACTCAATAAATATATCGCAACATCTCTTATTTCTTCCTTTATACTTCGATGCCTCATTACTGGTCTTTGTTTAGGGCTCAACTTTAGCGGGTTTCACTTGATGACGTAAGTGCGCAAATCATATGCGCAGAATGTCATAATCGTGATAACAGAGAATGTTGATGAAACCATACAACCTGAGTATATGTGAAAAAATACTTTATCTAACGGAAATTAGTTCGTAGTCATGCCAGTCTACAAGAACAATAAGACGGAAACACTGAACTGTATTTTTTAGGAGTTATGAATGATAACTATTTTATACAATTACAAATATCTAGAAATAATAAGTTGAGAGAGAAATGTCATATTTAGAAGAATTGCAACTGTTTCATCCTTTGTCAATCCTTTATATTCCACGAAACGCGCAAATATATCGCCCATCCTTTCTGAAACACCGCTAAACTCGATCAAGGAGTAGTATTATTTCTTTAATTTGTACTCTTTTGGGATGTCGCTTTCAGAGCGAGCAAGAGCATTTTCCATCGACGCAATTTTGTCGTCAACGAAATCTCCAGAAAAGGTAGATAACGACAATGTTGACGCTTACAGGCCGACGTTTCATCCAGGCGTCCTCAAGGCTGACGATGTCACCCACGACACTGACTACGAACGACGATACGAAGAGGATTATAATCCTACCGGGTTTGAATTCAATAGTGATATTCATTTCCAGCCACGGATGTCATTGTGGAGAGGACGAAAGGCATCAGTCTCATCGAGCACATCGACGTTGAATTCAGCCTCGTCAACGACTGATGTCAACTTCGGTAGCTCACACAGTATCCGCAGAAGCTCAGACGAAGCCGATGGCGCGTTTCCAGGCACCCCCTTCGGGAGCCGTTTGGGATCGCTGGCTGTTAGTGACGATTCCTTAAATTACGAAGACCCGATGATCGTAGGCGATATCGACGATGACGCCCATCCGATCAGTTCGACAGTTAATGGGATAACGATCACGTTGGCGCAGTCTTCTTTGTGGAGGAGGTTCCACGAATGTGAGACAGAGATGATTATCAACAGGTCGGGAAGGTAAGTAGTCATAGAAGACAAATCTATAACAAAATAAGCCTATATCAAATGCAGACCTTCAAACAAATATTCGCATGATGCTTATATTATATAAATATATACAGTTCTGTTGTGGTTAAAAGTTAGTGAACCCCAATACAAATTGCACTCCGTCATGTTGAGTGTTGAATGTATATAACACGTTATACAATTTTCGGCGAGTCTAGAAAAACAAACTTTTATTACAATTTATCACCTGACTTCACAATTGAAATATATAAACATGGCAGAACTTGAACACATTATGTTCATTCTCTGGTGGGGCTCACTAACTTTTGACCAATATATCTCTCATCGAAATAAGGTCTGTAATGTATCACAAATCAGATTAGAATGTTACACCACTTCACTCGAGATGTCTTGTTATATTCCAATAACTATCGTGCCTGCCCGTAAAAGCGTTATTTTGAAGAGCAGTCCCTTGCTCTTTCATTAAGGCTGGTTTGGTTTATTGCAATTATTCTCACAAAACCAATTTATTCAATAATTACCCCCAAAACTAATTACTACCAACAAGAGTAAAATACTGAAGATGATTAGCTGCAAATATTGTAATGACAATTAGAATAACTCAAGATTGTTGGTTGTTTTCAAAAAGGACTCTGCATTGTATTTTCGGAGACGCGGTATTGTTTGTGGGATATCTACGTTAGATCGCAAGTAACTATTATGTGAATACCATTAACAGATACAAAATTTACCACAGAATTAACTACCTAGTAGGAAATAAAAAAGGAAACTTGTAATTGACCAAAAAAATGTATATGACACCAGGGGAGTGTTTCATGAACGGATTTTATCAGTCAAGTCCTGTTTTATCCGATAATTACCATAGTAACAGTACTTCTCAGCCAATTAGAATCAAGGAAAGTTGCCAGATCTGACAACTTGTCGGACAAAAATGTTGATGAAACACTCCCCTGGGCTATATAACTCTCCATCTGACTCGTATGCAAATAAAGCCTAACAAACATTTCCATCTCTAAAAAGACAAATCATGAACAACATCACTTCAAGTTGGTACACCCTCTGTTGAAACCCGTCATCTATCTTTCTTTTTTCCTACCTTCTTTCTTTTTTTCTCTATCATTCTTTCTTCCTTTCCTTTTTTCTTTCTTTCTTTCTTCCTTTCTTTGTTTCGTTCTTTCTTCCTTTTTATGTCTTTCTTTCTTTCTCTCTTTCTTACTTTCTTTCTTTCTTCCTTCCTTCCTTCCTTCCTTCCTTCCTTTCTTTCTTTCTTTCTTTCTTTCTTTCTGTCTTCCTTCCTTTCTTTCTTTCTGTCTTTCTTTCTTTCTTCCTTCCTTTCTTTCTTTCTTTCTTTCTTTCTTTCTTTCTTTCTTTCTTTCTTTCTTTCTTTCTTTCTTTCTTTCTTTCTTTCTTTCTTTCTTTCTTTCTTTCTTTCTTTCTTTCTTTCTTTCTTTCTTTCTTCCGCCCCTTCTTTATTTTATTGTAGGAGAATGTTTCCATGTTTTGCAGTTACGTTGTCAGGTTTACAACCGGATGCCCTTTATCGAATTTCTGTGTCTATCACGTCAGAAAACCGGTGAGTATTAATTGAAATGTATCTTCAAAGAAGGGATATTATTTGGAAAACCATTTGGTTTATTAATATTTTCCCTTATTGTCGAGCGCGTCTAATTTCCTTGCATATCTTATCATATCTAGTTGTTTGAACCTTATTCCAATTAGTAGGTTAATACGTTTTCATTGGAAAGAAAATTCGATATGAATTTTCTAAAGTTGAATTCTTCTAAAGTATAAATGTTTATGACAAATGTTTTAGATTTGCAAGAAAATAGTGTTTTTACTCTCTGTGTTCGTCCGCTCTCGAGTGGTGAAGTTGTGTCGACTTCACGCTTCCAGGTAAAACAAAAATATTAGTTTTCTTGGTATCTGCATGGATGAGTGGCGTTGGTGTTAAAAGTGTAAATAACGAACGCAACTTATTCCAGTAACTATCGTTAAGGTTGCTATGGTTAAATGGGAGTTAATGCTCAAAGTAAATTCAAACAAATTTTTAACTTGAAAAAAAAATCACATTTGCCTTGCATTCTTGATTAACCATCATAGTAATCGTATCGATATTTTTTTATACCAATACAGAATTTTTTATACTCTCTAGCGATATTGCATCGTAGTTCATAATCAGAGGCAGCTAATTAAATGGCAATTTGTCGCCACGTCCAAACTTGTATAGATTTCCCAACATGCTCCAAAAATGGCTTCCATCGTAATGTGTGTAAATAAAACACTCCACCATCATCATTAGGAATAGCACAACCCTGGGAAGAGGAAGCCTTTCAATCCCTGGTTTCGAAACCCTTCTATACTCTGCATGGTTAGCCGTAGTAGTCTGGTGAATAAAGACGGCACGGGTCTATCTTCATTGTATCTATAATGTAATTAGTAATCCGGATTCATATCTTTCTCTGTTGAAATAACTTCTGTAGGAATTCAGCACCACAATTTTATTGTATGGCCAATGCTAATGACTAATTTTGAAAATGCTGCGAGCCAGAAAATATGACTACCATGTTCACGATTTTGCATAATATCAACTTTTGAAGAGGTAATACTTTGAAACGAATTCTGAAATCGGCAAGTAGATCTGATTAATCTGCCCGGGTGCGAATACTTTTTACAGGAGTCGCTATAAGTTCATAAATGGAAAATGGCTGGCTGTTGGCAAAGCCGATCCGGAGGTTCCAAACGAACCCTACGAGCATCCTCTGTCGCCAAACCGTGGCCTCTTCTGGGAGAGCAACGTCGTGAGCTTTGTAAAACTCAAGATCACCAACAACAAGGACACCAAAGCGAAAAATGTAAGATTATTTGATATTTCTCCATGCAGTTCTTTAGTAAGGCTGTTTCAGTATCAATCTGATTCAATTTGATACCCCCCGAAAATATTAATTCAAGCAAGTTCAGCGAAAATAAGGAGAAGAAGAAGAAGAAGAAAGAAAGGAAGAAAGAAAGAAAAGGGAGAATAAGAAGAAGTAGAAGAAGAAAAAAAAAGAAAAGGGAGAGGAAGAAGAAGAAAAGCGAGAAGAAGAAGAATCCTTCATTGGTATTTTTTTGTATTTCAAAATTTTGCAGTGTCAGTGGTCAAGTGTTTTTTTGTTGTAAATCAATAGCAAGTTCGAGGTTCATCCATTTTGCAAACTGTCTTAAAGAAATTTTTATTTAAAGTTTGCCTTTGGTTTTATTTAGTTCCATTTCAGAGCATCGTTGACATGCTCGGCCGACTGACAGAGTAGTTGTGTTACCCGGGTAGGGGGGGGGGGTGGTGGGTTGGATCATTGGATGTGATTGTGTCATTAAAAATATATTAATATCTTATATGAAATATTCACGTTGAGTTAATGGAGCTTTAAAAAAACAATTTCAGCAAATCGTTCTGCATTCAATGCATACTTACACTCCTCGACTGTTCATTGAACGACTATCTGACGAACCATCTCCAAACAATTCCAAAGGAGAGAGAGACTTGACGTCCGGACCGTCGTCATCGTCTCATTCGACCTCGATATCATCTCCTTCTACCTGGATGCACATGCAGACATCAGACTCCTCATCCAACGACACAGCATCGACGTCGACAGGGGTCAGGCATCCAGCGGGTTCCATGTCGTCACCGATGACGAGAAGCCCATCACACGATCACCGATTGGAAGAGAAGACATGCATATCATTCCCGGAGACATCTTTCATCGCTGTGACTGCATACCAGAATGATCAAATCACTCAGTTGAAGATACAGAACAACCCGTTTGCAAAGGCATTCAGAGATGCCGAAGTCGCGGCGTAAGTGCTCATTTCTTTAAACTATACATGTTTTCACATGCGCTCATTATTTTGAAACTTCATTATTCTGCTTCCCGAACCAGAAAGGCATTATAAGGTCTACTTTTTTTTCATAGACCCTTTCCATTAACGTTCCTCCACTGCGCCTTTTTTCTGCATTATTGTATAGTCACTTTCCTTCCTAAGAAAATCAAATATGTTAATCAACCTGTAAGACAATTTATTGCATTTCATTTTGATAATATTCAAGAAGGGAGGACCCTTTTTAAAACTATTGAATTATCTGTATCCAGTCTCTTGGTGAAGACATTTACATTATGAACATTTTTAGAATAATGAGCAATCTATTTACTTTGTTTTTTCATTGAAACAGAATGTTACAAGGATCTCCCATGTTCCCGGTTGAGCACCATCTACTTGCTGATTACAGAGAGCGAGGAGGTATTTAATTCTCTTCAGAATTTGATGACATAATATGAATTATACTCTTGATCATCATAATCATCATCATCATCATCACCATAATTACCCGGTTAATTATCATAACGCTCATCTGATTTTATTCATAGTTTTAAATAGATTCTCATAGACTGTTTTTTGCAACTTGTAGGCTTCGTAGAGCTCGGGTTGCACCAGATTGCAAAATTGAAATACTGTTTATAGACCTAATAACGGGGGGGGGGGGGGGGGGGCTACAGGTATGCCTAACGAACGATAATGTATTCTCCGACAAAGCAGCACACCTGACCGTTGCCTAACCAGGGCCCTGGGAACGATTTTCTTTTACAGGGGGTGCTGATGTAAATTTGACAAGTCCCCAAAAAAGGGTTTCACTAAAAAGAAAATGAATGTCATTTGGGTCCCGAGACAAGCAAAAAATAAAGATTCGATACAATACAAACGTCATTTAGGCCACAATTTTCCATGTTGTCGCACCTACAAGAATGCCAGGGGGCGCTGCCTATGGAAAATAATACACGCAGCACTCCCTATAGGAAAATCTTCCCAGGGTTATGTGCATAACAAATTGAAAGTGTTTTATTTCTTTTGGAACCCCCACCCTCCAGTTAAGGCTGCCACAAGTTACAGCGCTCTGTAGTCGAATTAATCATGTTAATCTACAGAAGAATACAGATTTCACAGAAGTGGGGAATGGGGTACGTGAAAACACCATTACATTAAGAGGGTGAGGGTCGTGAGTTCGAATCCATGGCAACCTAATAATCCCTTCTGCAAGAACTTTGTCCACATCATAGGATCACCTATCCTAACAAATGAAATAAATGGGTACATGGTAGGATCATGGGGATAGCTTACCTCCATGGTAAAATGCATTCCTTGAATGAGCCGTGGAGATGATGTTTATGAATGAGCTATGTGCAAAGAGTTAAAGGGATCGTTTAACTTTGTGAGCAGCTGATTTAAAAAATTCTCAAACTGAGTTGAAACGTGCGTATGAGTGCCTGTATTTGTCCTCAAAAACCCTAAAACAGACCACAATATAGGATGAAAAACTCTAATTTAGATACAAGTAGCAATTTATTAGCCTGATTTTGAAAACCGTCTACTAGACGGGTTCAGCTTATGACCAGTTTTCTCCAATTCAAAAAGTCCGTTGGCTATTTTGACTGCCTTCTGTTGTGTGTATCTCCTAGCTGCACTGTACATTCAGTGTATTTACACACTGTATGTAGGTCATGCTGTGTTCATCTAGGATTAATGTGTTGTGGTGCACAGATTCCCTGTATACACATAGTCATTGAAACCAACTCCCAATTATTTCAAACTTTGGTTTACATCTCCAAGGTTTTAAAATTGATCCTGTTAATACAGTATAATATTTTGAAACTTTTGGGATGGTATTTTTACACTATAAGCCTAATGTTTAGCCCATTTTCAGGAACCAAAAGGAGAATTTTTTAAATCAGAACAAAGTGAAATTATCACTTTAAGGCGTTCGAGCTACATTTTGGATGTAAAATGTCTTCCAAAGTCCGCGCGTAAAGACGCTATCTCAAAATGCGAAAAGCGCTGTACAAGCACATTATTAGTTTAGTTTATACTTTAAATGTTCCCCTTTTATTTGACAGCTTTTTCATCAACCCATTCACTAAATGGTCACATGATTGGCAAGAGAAGAATCGGTTTACCCGTTAACATGCAGCGCTTAATACCTCACCTCGGTGTCGTTCCGGGTCATCATCAACCACCACCCATGGCCAGATCAATGGCGAATATGCGAGCAGAAACCAATGACAGTCCTAACCCAAATCTTCTTGGACATGACCTGAACTGGAAGGTATGTAGGTATAACGATACAACGATCACAGATGAAGGAAGTTTGTTGGTAGGCAGAGGCAACATGGTCAAATGAAGTTTAAGACGGCCTCAAAATGTCACGCACGGTATACCCGATTTGTTTATTTTCCACCCTTTATGCCAATTTCGAACTGATGATTCAGGTCGATGGCTTGAAGGGCAGTAGCTTGGAAAACATCCTAAATCCACTCGAACATGCCCTCTTCACGGGAACGCCACCGCACTCCTTTTCCCTGTATTCCATGGCATTGTACAGATAAAAGAGCGGTTCTCTAAACAAAGAAGCTCAGCGGGCAACCCCTTACGGAACGGTGTTGCCACAGTGAGTTCACATTGTTGATTATGTGTAAATTGTGTGTTAACTATGTGGTCACAGTGCTCTCACAGTGTGTGACTTCAGATCACATAGTTAACCACATTATACCCACATAGTCGGCATTCCGAACACAGGGTGGCACACATATAGCACAGTGTAGTATGTAATGAACTATGCGTAAACCATTTGTTCATAGTGTTGTCACAGTGTGTTCTCTTAGTTAACCGTTATGATTGTGTGTTAACTATGTGGTCACAGTGTTGTCACTGTGTGGAACTTCAGATCACATAGTTAACCACATAATTGCCCACATAGTTGGCATTCCAAACACAGAGTGGCACACATATACCACAGTGTGGTATGTAATGAAATATGTGTAAAACACGTGTTCATAATGTTTGCCACAGTGTGTTCACATAGTTGACTATGTGTAAATTGTGCGTTAACTATGTGGTCACAGTGTTGTCACAGTGTGGGACTTCAGATCACATAGTTAAACACATAATTGCCCACATAGTTGGCATTCCGAACACAGAGTGGCACACGTATACCACAGTGTGGTATGTAATGAACTATGTGTAAATCCTATGTTCTTAGTGTTGTCACAGTCTGAATTTTAAGTTTATGTGATTTTCCACATAATTTCTACATAGTTGGTATACTGAACACAGCATGGTATATTTTGAACTATGTGTTCACCCTGTGTTCATAGTGTTGTAACACTGTGAGTGTTCAGATAATTCATTTACCACTTCTCTTTCCCCACAGACTTGGCATCTTGAACACACAGTGATTCGTAAGCTTGCCACAGTGTAATGCTTAACTATGTTTAAACCTTGCGTGTGTTCATTGTGTTATCACACTGTGAGGTTTCATATCATTCATTAATTTACCACATCATTATGAAGTAATTACGACATCATTTAATTATCAATCAACGACGGGTAAATTTGAATCGACACTTATGAAGTGATTATTTATTGATTAATCAACGACGAGTAAATGTTCAGTTCTATCGGAGTGACCAGATTCTTATTTATTTATTTACATTTCCAAAACGTTCCTCAAACGTTTTTTTTTATGTATTTGCGCATGGCCCTGGGGATTGGGGGTGCTTCCTTAGGCGTGCTGTGTGTATTACTCTCCATAGGCAGCACCCCCAGATATTCTGGAAGATGTGTAAAAATTGAAAAATGTACCAAAATGACCTTTATTTTCTAGTGAAACTTTTTTTTTTGCTTTTCAAATTTACATCTTCACCCCAAGGCAAAAAATCGTTCCCTGGGCCCTGTATTTTTGGTGACTATTATTATTATTGTTGTTGTTGCTTTGGTTACATCATTATCATTATTATCATAATGTATTTTTCTAATTTGTTCACTATTATCAGGTCTACAATTTTTCAATTTCTTTCTTTCAACAAAACTACTTTATATTGGAGGCACTCAC